>NC_090656.1:235621912-235839412 GCF_040937935.1 Hyperolius riggenbachi | reverse complement strand
CTCCTGTGCTGTGCCGCCATGCCTGCCCCTGTGCTGTGCCGCCATGCCTGCTACTGTGCTGTGCCATGCTGCCCTGCCTGCTCCTGTGCTGTACCGCCATGCCTGCTCCTGTGCTGTGCCATGCTGCCCTGCCTGCTCCTGTGCTGTGTCGCCATGTCTGCTCCTGTGCTGTGTCGCCATGCCTGCCCTGTGCTGCTCCGCCATGCCTGCTCCTGTGCTGTGCCATGCTGCCCTGCCTGCTCCTGTGCTGTGTCGCCATGCCTGCTCCTGTGCTGTGCTGCCATGCCTGCCTCTCTGCTGTGCCGCTCTGCCCTGCCTGCTCCTGTGCTGTGCCACCATGCCTGCTCCTGTGCTGTGCCATGCTGCCCTGCCTGCTCCTGTGCTGTGTCGCCATGTCTGCTCCTGTGCTGCGCCGCCATGCCTGCTCCTGTGCTGTGCCGCCATGCCTGCTACTGTGCTGTGCCATGCTGCCCTGCCTGCTCCTGTGCTGTACCGCCATGCCTGCTCCTGTGCTGTGCCATGCTGCCCTGCCTGCTCCTGTGCTGTGTCGCCATGCCTGCTCCTGTGCTGTGTCACCATGCCTGCCCTGTGCTGCTCCGCCATGCCTGCTCCTGTGCTGTGCCATGCTGCCCTGCCTGCTCCTGTGCTGTGTCGCCATGCCTGCTCCTGTGCTGTGCTGCCATGCCTGCCTCTGTGCTGTGCCGCTCTGCCCTGCCTGCTCCTGTGCTGTGCCACCATGCCTGCTCCTGTGCTGTGCCATGCTGCCCTGCCTGCTCCTGTGCTGTGTCGCCATGCCTGCTCCTGTGCTGTGCCATGCTGCCATGCCTGCTCCTGTGCTGTGTCGCCATGCCTGCTCCTGTGCTGTGCCATGCTGCCCTGCCTGCTCCTGTGCTGTGTCGCCCTGCCTGCTCCTGTGCCATGCCGCCATGCCTGCCCCTGTGCTGCGCCGCCCTGCCTGCTCCTGTGCTGTGCCGCCATGCCTGCTCCTGTGCTGTGCCGCCATGCCTGCTCCTGTGCTGTGCCATGCTGCCCTGCCTGCTCCTGTGCTGCGCCGCCATGCCTGCTCCTGTGTTGTGCCATGCTGCTCTGCCTGCTCCTGTGCTGTGTCGCCATGCCTGCTCCTGTGCTGTGCCATGCTGCCCTGCCTGCTCCTGTGCTGTGTCGCCATGCCTGCTCCTGTGCTGTGCCATGCTGCCCTGCCTGCTCCTGTGCTGTGTCGCCATGCCTGCTCCTGTGCTGTGTCGCCATGCTGCCCTGCCTGCTCCTGTGCTGCTCCGCCATGCCTGCTCCTGTGCTGCACCACCATGCCTGCCCTGTGCTGTGCCATGCTGCCCTGCCTGCTCCTGTGCTGTGTTGCCATGCCTGCTCCTGTGCTGCGTCGCCATGCCTGCCCTGTGCTGCTCCGCCATGCCTGCTCCTGTGCTGTGCCGCCATGCCTGCTCCTGTGCTGTGTCGCCATGCTGCCATGCCTGCTCCTGTGCTGCACCACCATGCCTGCCCTGTGCTGTGCCATGCTGCCCTGCCTGCTCCTGTGCTGTGTCACCATGCCTGCTCCTGTGCTGCGCCGCCATGCCTGCTCCTGTGCTGCACCGCCATGCCTGCTCCTGTGCTGTGCCATGCTGCCCTGCCTGCTCCTGTGCTGCACCACCATGCCTGCTCCTGTGCTGTGCCGCCCTGCCTGCTCCTGTGCTGTGTCGCCATGCCTGCTCCTGTGCTGCGCCGCCATGCCTGCTCCTGTGCTGTGCCGCCATGCCTGCTCCTGTGCTGTGCCATGCTGCCCTGCCTGCTCCTGTGCTGTGTCACCATGTCTGCTCCTGTGCTGCGCCGCCATGCCTGCTCCTGTGCTGTGCCATGCTGCCCTGCCTGCTCCTGTGCTGTGTCACCATGTCTGCTCCTGTGCTGCGCCGCCATGCCTGCTCCTGTGCTGTGCCATGCTGCCCTGCCTGCTCCTGTGCTGTGTCGCCATGACTGCTCCTGTGCTGCGTCGCCATGCCTGCCCTGTGCTGCTCCGCCATGCCTGCTCCTGTGCTGTGCCGCCATGCCTGCTCCTGTGCTGTGTCGCCATGCTGCCATGCCTGCTCCTGTGCTGCACCACCATGCCTGCCCTGTGCTGTGCCATGCTGCCCTGCCTGCTCCTGTGCTGTGTCGCCATGCCTGCTCCTGTGCTGCGCCGCCATGCCTGCTCCTGTGCTGCACCGCCATGCCTGCTCCTGTGCTGTGCCATGCTGCCCTGCCTGCTCCTGTGCTGCACCACCATGCCTGCTCCTGTGCTGTGCCGCCCTGCCTGCTCCTGTGCTGTGTCGCCATGCCTGCTCCTGTGCTGCGCCGCCATGCCTGCTCCTGTGCTGTGCCGCCATGCCTGCTCCTGTGCTGTGCCGCCATGCCTGCTTCTGTGCTGTGCCGCCATGCCTGCTCCTGTGCTGTGCCGCCATGCCTGCTCCTGTGCTGTGCCATGCTGCCCTGCCTGCTCCTGTGCTGTATCACCATGTCTGCTCCTGTGCTGCGCCGCAATGCCTGCTCCTGTGCTGTGCCGCCATGCCTGCTCCTGTGCTGTGCCATGCTGCCCTGCCTGCTCCTGTGCTGCGCTGCCCTGCCTGCTCCTGTGCTGTGCCGCCCTGCCTGCTCCTGTGCTGTGCCATGCTGCCCTGCCTGCTCCTGTGCTGTGCCGCCATGCCTGCTCCTGTGCTGTGTCACCATGCTGCCCTGCCTGCTCCTGTGCTGCTCCGCCATGCCTGCTCCTGTGCTGCACCACCATGCCTGCCCTGTGCTGTGCCATGCTGCCCTGCCTGCTCCTGTGCTGTGTCGCCATGCCTGCTCCTGTGCTGCGTCGCCATGCTGCCCTGTGCTGCTCCGCCATGCCTGCTCCTGTGCTGTGCCATGCTGCCCTGCCTGCTCCTGTGCTGTGCCGCCCTGCCTGCTCCTGTGCCATGCCGCCATGCCTGCCCCTGTGCTGTGCCGCCATGCCTGCTCCTGTGCTGCGCCGCCATGCCTGCTCCTGTGCTGTGCCATGCTGCCCTGCCTGCTCCTGTGCTGCGCTGCCATGCTTGCCCCTGTGCGTCTCCATCAAGTGGCGGCTTCAGCTTCAAATTTTTTTGGGGGGTCACGATGGCTGGCTGGTGGGACCCATTTGGGTGATCAAAATCGATGTTTGTATGGCGAGCTTTAGATATTTTTTTTCATAACTTTCCTAACAATTATCCTGATTCAAATCTTCCTGTTTGTAAAATACAAGCTCTTGTTTATTGGCTAAAAACAGTAAGCTTTCAGCTTGTAAGCCTTCTTCAGACTCTATTCCTGTTGACTGACAATGTTAGAACAAACAATAAGAGGGAGGTAGAGAGATTTTTTTTGCAAATAAAAGTGTCATCCAGATGCATTAACTACAAGGGATCTTGCAAGGATTGTGAGATACTTATGGCAAATAGATAAGACCCTTGGTTTACTGAACGCCTACATAGACTCAGGCAGACATGGAGAGTTTTTAACAGTACCTATACTTTTTTACTGTACACTGCTGATGCCTAGGAACAGTTAACTGTATGCTACTAAGAAGCAGGGATGGTCGTAGTCAGTCAACTTCGCTACGCTGGAACTACGCATAGTTTTACGCAATTACGCTTAGCCAAACTACGGGTTCGCAATCAAATATTCATTTCGTATGCATTTCGAAGACTATGCGGTAAAATACGCAATTACACGTAGTGAGAAGCGTAGTGTATGCGGGTGCTTATGCTCGCATCCAGAAAATTTTAGGCATTAATTCTTCTTTAAATGCTTATACCAGGAACTCTTCTATGCGTACATTACCCTTTCCAATGCGTAAACTTGTAAGCATACAAGCGCACGCGGAAAATTAGTCACGAGTAACGCATTTGTAGTTCACTACGCAATACACATGTTCACTACGCATAGTGGGCGTAAGCTACGTGTAGCGGTACTTCGCTACATGTAAATTCGTAAGCGTAGTTTTGAAACTTCACCTACGAACTACGATCAGTAGATGCAAACTACGATGCGTACATTCGCACTGGCGTAGTTTCTGCTCCTCCCTGCTGAGAAGGGAGATCACTAGGGGGGGGGGGGGGGGGCAGTGCCCTAGCATGCCTCAGTGTAGCGTTGCCCAAGGCCCCCATCGCTCAGACCTCAGCTCAGATTAGTTCTGTTATCTGGGGAACATGGCTACTTAATTTATGTGTGTAGGGCTCACTTGGCTAGTGTTAGAAAACAGGACAGAGAGGAAATGAGAGATATTTCCAAAATAAAGTAACTTTAGCAATATCCCGAGCTAAAACGCGCAGGCAACCATAACACATGTACACGAGAAAGGATACTGTGTTTGGAGGGGAAGTGGGCTCTGACCAAAGATGGGGGGGGGACATTTTCAGTGCTTGCCATTGGCTCTATATTACCCAGAAATGCCCCACCTACTCTGTCTACCCTTCAACAGTATGCTGGGCTTCTATTCACCTAATACTCGTGCCCTCCCCCTGTTTTACTCACCTGACCATCTGGGCAGGTGGAGGACGGCGGCGTGGGAGCGATCCATGCAGATGGGGCTGGAGGAAGCCCATCGGGTATGTATAAAACTTTAACTATTACTCGTCTCTGGTTTCCTGTAACTCAGGTAGGAACTAGAAGTATTCGGTGGGTTTACCCTTTAAATCTGACCTAGAATATGTGCAATGCCTTTCACCACGAGGGTGCCCCTTAGCTGGCAATGTGTAATAGGCACCTCCCATTGAGATATTAAAGATCCTGATATCCGATCAGATTATGTCTTCACCACCTAATTCCTATTGCAGATGTGCAGATAGCAGACAGACGGAATATTATTACTCTTAGTAACTTTAATAAAACGAGATTGACAAGCAGAAAATTATCTAACCCTTGATCTCTTCTTTTCCGATGAAAATCCAGACAGGACAAACCAATGCAGCAGAAAAAAAGCAAATAACAATAAGAAAGCAGACAATGAATACATACTAAAACATGTATCACACATCTTAATCTGACAAGCCTTCAGCTGTGATTATCCATCTAGGAAAAACAACACATAAGTAACTTGAAGTTCTACAGACAAGTGCCAACAATGAAAGACAAAGACTCATCTTCTGCAATCCAGAGAGACACAGGGGCAGGACCTCCCAAGCACTCACCTGGGGCTTCTTCCAGCTCCTGGCAGTCGATCGGTGCCCTCAGTGCAGCTCCTCTCCCTCCGGCGTCCAGCGGGGAAGAAGCCGACCTCGCCAGGTCGGCTTCTGTGCGCTCCATGGCGGGGGGTCAGGTGGTGTAGAGACGTCATCGGGTCTCTACTGCGCCCACGCAGTAGTGACCCGATGACGTCACGTACACCACGTGACCCGCGCCGTGGAACGCACATGACGCCGACCCGGAAGCCGACCTGGCGAGGTCGGCTTCTTCACCGCTGGACGCCCGGAGAGAGAGGAGCTGCGCCGAGGACACCGATCGACTGCCAGGAGCTGGAAGAAGCCCCAGGTGAGTGCAGTTTTTTTTTTATTTTTTTATTTTTTTTAGCAGCGCGGATCTTCCCTTTAACTACTTCCTGTGTTGAGATTTTCCATATCAACTTCACTCACTGGGAAGAACCCCTGATTCTGATGGTAGAGTCTCCTTTCCTCCATACACAGTTCATGTACTTTGTACAGACCTAGGAAATGTAAACAAACACAGAACATTTATATCTTGCTTTTCTCTTGGTGGACTCAAAGCGCCAGAGCTGCAGCCACTGGGACATGCTCTATAGGCAGTAGCAGTGTTTGGCATCTTGCCCAAGGTCTCCTACTGAATAGGAGCCAAGATTCGAACCCTGGTCTCCTGTCCTGTGTCAGAGGCAGAGCCCTTAACCAGTACACTATCCAGCCACACACTATCCAGCAATGAAAACAAAATGTATCTTTCCAATGCTGGAAAGTTTGATCAATGCATATAAAGTATTTTTCCATTATTTCAATTGCATAGAGAATGCAAAAAATAATCTTGACACCAGGGGCATAACTACACTTAATAGGGCCCACCCTGCAAAAATGATAGCATGTGGCCCCATTTATCCCAGAACTCCACAGGATTGGGAACCAGTGAATGGCAGCAGAGAGTGTTCTGCTGTGAAGCAGCCTCTGGAAGAAGGAAAAAAATTACACACGCTCCTGCAGACGGTTTTCGTGAGTGAATGGGGAACTTTGTTTGCTAATGGGCTGCACTTGCGGTTGGGTAGAGGGAGGATGAAGGGCCCCCAAAAGCCTCTGGGCCCCCTTGCGATGGCAGAGGTCGCAGTGGTGATCGCTATGCCCATGCCTCACACTTGCATAGTATGCCACAAAAACATATTCTTCCAACCCCTATGAAATATGCTTTGAGGGACCCTACACTGGATCGGTGGGCCAAAGGACAATCAGGGTAGTCTCTAGATGGTCCATAATCTGCACAGGCTCCTCCGATCATTTGAGGCCTGTGTGTCACTCCGGAGGCCTGTGTTTCACTCCAACGGCCTGTGTGACACTCCGGAGGACTGTGTGTCGCTCTGAAGGCCTGTGTGTCACTCTGGTGGCCTGTGTGTCACTCTGGTGGCCTGTGTGTCACTCTGGAGGCCTGTGTGTAACTCGGGAGGCCTGTGTGTCACTCCGGAGGCCTGTGTGTCACTATGAAGGCATGCGCGTCACTCTGGAAGCCCGTGTGTCACTCTGGTGGCCTGTGTGTCACTCTGGTGGCCTGTGTGTCACTCTGGTGGCCTGTGTGTAACTCGGGAGGCCTGTGTGTCACTCTGGAGGCCTGTGTGTCACTATGAAGGCGTGCCTGTCACTCTGGAAGCCCGTGTGTCACTCTGGAGGCCTATGTGTCACTCTGGAAGCCTATGTGTCTCTGGTGGCCTGTGTGTCACTCTGAAAGCCTGTCTGTCACTCTGGAGGCTTGTGTGTCACTCTGGAGGCCTGGGTATCACTCTGGAGGCCTTGGTGTCACTCTGGAGGCCTGGGTGTCACTCTGGAGGCCTGGGTGTCACTCTAGAGGCCTGGGTGTCACTCTAGAAGCCTGGGTGTCACTCTAAAGGCCTGGGTGTCACTTTGGAGCCCTGTATGTCACACTGGAAGCCTGTGTGCCACTCTGGAGGCCTGAGTGTCACTATGGAGGCCTGAGTGTCACTCTGGAGGTCTGAGTGTCACTCTGGAGGTCTGAGTGTCACTCTGGAGGCCTGTGTGCCACTCTGGAGGCCTGTGTGCCACTCTGGAGGCCTGTGTGTCACTCTGGAGGCCTGGGTGTCACTCTGGAGGCCTGGGTGTCACTCTGGAGGCCTGGGTGTCACTCTGGTGGCCTGTGTGTCACTCTGGTGGCGTTTGTCACTCAGGAGGCCTGTGTATCACACCGGACTCCAGAGGCCTGTGTGTCACTCTGGAGGCCTGAGTGTTACTCCAGAGGCCTGATTGTCACCCTAGAGGCCTGGGTGTCACTCTAGTGGCTTGGGTGTCACTCTAGAGGCCTGGGTGTCACTTTGGAGCCCTGTTTGTGACACTGGAAGCCTGTATGCCACTCTGGAGGCCCGAGTGTCACTCTGGAGGCCTGAGTGTCACTCTGGAGGCCTGAGTGTCACTATGGAGGCCTGAGTGTCACTATGGAGGCCTGTGTGTCACTATGGAGGCCTGAGTGTTACTCTGGAGGCCTGGGTGTCACTCCGGAGGCTTGTGTGTCACTCTCTGGTGGTCTGTGTGTCGCTCTGAAGGCCTGTGTGTCACTCTGGTGGCCTGTGTGTCACTCTGGTGGCCTGTGTGTCACTCTGGATGCCTGTGTGTAACTCGGGAGGCCTGTGTGTCACTCAGGAGGCCTGTGTGTCACTCGGGAGGCCTGTGTGTCACTATGAAGGCATGCGCGTTACTCTGGAAGCCCGTGTGTCACTCTGGTGGCCTGTGTGTCACTCTGGTGGCCTGTGTGTCACTCTGGTGGCCTGTGTGTAACTCGGGAGGCCTGTGTGTCACTCTGGAGGCCTGTGTGTCACTATGAAGGCGTGCGTGTCACTCTGGAAGCCCGTGTGTCACTCTGGAGGCCTTTGTGTCACTCTGGAAGCCTATGTGTCGCTCCGGAGACCTGAGTGTCACTCTGGTGGCCTGTGTGTCACTCTGGAAGCCTGTCTGTCACTCTGGAGGCTTGTGTGTCACTCTGGAGTCCTGTGTGTCACTCTGGAGGCCTGGGTGTCACTCTGGAGGCCTTGGTGTCACTCTGGAGGCCTGGGTGTCACTCTAGAGGCCTGGGTGTATCTCTAGAAGCCTGGGTGTCACTCTAGAGGCCTGGGTGTCACTTTGGAGCCCTGTATGTCACACTGGAAGCCTGTATGCCACTCTGGAGGCCTGAGTGTCACTCTGGAGGCCTGAGTGTCACTCTGGAGATCTGAGTGTCACTCTGGAGGCCTGTGTGCCACTCTGGAGGCCTGGGTGTCACTATGGAGGCCTGGGTGTCACTCTGGAGGCCTGTGTGTCACTCTGGAGGCCTGGGTGTCACTCTGGTGGCCTGTGTGTCACTCTGGTGGCGTTTGTCACTCAGGAGGCCTGTGTATCACACCGGACTCCGGAGGCCTGTGTGTCACTCTGGAGGCCTGAGTGTTACTCCAGTGGCCTGATTGTCACCCTAGAGGCCTGGGTATCACTCTAGAGGCTTGGGTGTCACTCTAGAGGCCTGGGTGTCACTTTGGAGCCCTGTATGTGACACTGGAAGCCTGTATGCCACTCTGGAGGCCCGAGTGTCACTCTGGAGGCCTGAGTGTCACTATGGAGGCCTGAGTGTCACTATGGAGGCCTGAGTGTTACTCTGGAGGCCTGGGTGTCACTCTGGAAGCCTATGTGTCGCTCTAGAGACCTGAGTGTCACTCTGGTGGTCTGTGTGTCACTCTGGAAGCCTGTCTGTCACTCTGGAGGCTTGTGTGTCACTCTAGAGTCCTGTGTGTCACTCTGGAGGCCTGGGTGTCACTCTGGAGGCCTTGGTGTCACTCTGGAGGCCTGGGTGTCACTCTAGAGGCCTGGGTGTATCTCTAGAAGCCTGGGTGTCACTCTAGAGGCCTGGGTGTCACTTTGGAGCCCTGTATGTCACACTGGAAGCCTGTGTGCCACTCTGGAGGCCTGAGTGTCACTCTGGAGGCCTGAGTGTCACTCTGGAGGTCTGAGTGTCACTCTGGAGGCCTGTGTGCCACTCTGGAGGCCTGGGTGTCACCCTGGAGGCCTGGGTGTCACTCTGGAGGCCTGGGTGTCACCCTGGAGGCCTGGGTGTCACTCTGGTGGCCTGTGTGTCACTCTGGTGGCGTTTGTCACTCAGGAGGCCTGTGTATCACACCGGACTCCGGAGGCCTGTGTGTCACTCTGGAGGCCTGAGTCTTACTCCAGTGGCCTGATTGTCACCCTAGAGGCCTGGGTGTCACTCTAGAGGCTTGGGTGTCACTCTAGAGGCCTGGGTGTCACTTTGGAGCCCTGTATGTGACACTGGAAGCCTGTATGCCACTCTGGAGGCCCGAGTGTCACTCTGGAGGCCTGAGTGTCACTATGGAGGCCTGAGTGTCACTATGGAGGCCTGTGTGTCACTATGGAGGCCTGGGTGTCACTCTGGAAGCCTATGTGTCGCTCTGGAGACCTGAGTGTCACTCTGGTGGCCTGTGTGTCACTCTGGAAGCCTGTCTGTCACTCTGGAGGCTTGTGTGTCACTCTAGAGTCCTGTGTCACTCTGGAGGCCTGGGTGTCACTCTGGAGGCCTGGGTGTCACTCTAGAGGCCTGGGTGTCACTCTAGAAGCCTGGGTGTCACTCTAGAGGCCTGGGTGTCACTTTGGAGCCCTGTATGTCACACTGGAAGCCTGTGTGCCACTCTGGAGGCCTGAGTGTCACTCTGGAGGCCTGAGTGTCACTCTGGAGGTCTGAGTGTCACTCTGGAGGCCTGTGTGCCACTCTGGAGGCCTGGGTGTCACCCTGGAGGCCTGGGTGTCACTCTGGAGGCCTGGGTGTCACCCTGGAGGCCTGGGTGTCACTCTGGTGGCCTGTGTGTCACTCTGGTGGCGTTTGTCACTCAGGAGGCCTGTGTATCACACCGGACTCCGGAGGCCTGTGTGTCACTCTGGAGGCCTGAGTGTTACTCCAGTGGCCTGATTGTCACCCTAGAGGCCTGGGTGTCACTCTAGAGGCTTGGGTGTCACTCTAGAGGCCTGGGTGTCACTTTGGAGCCCTGTATGTGACACTGGAAGCCTGTATGCCACTCTGGAGGCCCGAGTGTCACTCTGGAGGCCTGAGTGTCACTATGGAGGCCTGAGTGTCACTATGGAGGCCTGTGTGTCACTATGGAGGCCTGAGTGTTACTCTGGAGGCCTGGGTGTCACTCTGGAGGCCTGGGTGTCACTCTGGAGGCCTGGGTGTCACTCTAGAGGCCTATGTGTCACTCTGGAAGCCTATGTGTCACTCTGGTGGCCTGTGTGTCACACCGGACTCCGGAGGCCTGTGTGTCACTCTGGAGGCCTGTGTGTCACTATAGAGGCCTGTGTGTCACTGTAGAGGCCTGTGTGTCACTCTGGTGGCCTGTGTGCCACTCTGGTGGCCTGTGTGTCCCTATGAAGTGGGTGGATAGAGTACTGGTTAAGAGCACCGCCTTTGACATGTGAGACCAGTGTTCAAATCCTGGCTACGGTCAGTACCTATTGAGTAAGGAGTTCAAGGCAAGACTCCCTAACACTTGAGCGATTTGAGTCCGACAGGAAAAAAGCGCTATACAAATGTTCAGATTATTATTATGAAGGCCTGTGTGTCACTCCCTTAAGCCTGTGTGTCACTCTGGTGGCCTGTGTGTCACTCTGGTGGCCTGTGTGTCACTCTGGTGGCCTGTGTGTCACTCTGGAGGCCTGTGTGTCACTCTGGAGGCCTGGGTGTCACTCTGGAGGCCTGGGTGTCACTCTGGAGGCCTGTGTGTCACTCTGGAGGCCTGTGTGTCACTCTGGAGGCCTGTGTGTCACTCTGAAGTCCCGTGTGCCACTCTGGAGGCCTGTGTGTCACTATGAAGTGGCTTTATAGTGTACTGATTAAGGGCACCACCTTTGACATGGGAGAGCAGGGTTCGAATCCTGGCTAGGGTCAGTACCTGTTCAGTAAGGAGTTCAAGGCAAGACTTCCTAACACTGCAGGGTGGCTTCTTCATCTTCAGTGCATCCCAGTGGCTGCAGCTCTCGAGCGCTTTGAGTCAGACAGGAGAAAAGCGCTATACAAATGTTCGGATTATTATGATTATTATGTTGAAGGCCTGTGTGTCACTCTGAAGTCCTGTGTGCCATTCTGGAGGCCTATGTGTCACTCCGGAGACCTGTGTGTCACTCTGGTGGCCTGTGTGTCACTAGGAAGGCCTCTGTGTCACTCCGGAGGCTTGTGTGTTACTCTCTGGTGGTCTGTGTGTCACTCTGGTGGCCTGTGTGTCACTCTGGAAGCCTGTGTGTCACTCCGGAGGCCTGTGTGTCACTCCGGAGGCCTGTGTGTCACTCCAGAGGCCTGTGTGTCACTCCAGAGGCCTGTGTGTCACTCTGAAGGCCTGTGTGTCACTCTGGTGGTCTGTGTGTCACTCTGGTGGTCTGCGTGTCACTCTGGTGGTCTGCGTGTCACTCTGGAGGCCTGTGTGTCACTCCGGAGGCCTGTGTGTCACTCCGGAGGCCTGTGTGTCACTCTGAAGGCCTGTGTGTCACTCTGAAGGCCTGTGTGTCACTCTGGTGGTCTGTGTGTCACTCTGGTGGTCTGTGTGTCACTCTGGAGGCCTGGGTGTCACTCTAGAGGCCTGTGTGTCACTCTGAAGGCCTGTGTGTCACTCTGAAGGCCTGTGTGTCACTCTGGAGGCCTGGGTGTCACTCCGGAGGCCTGTGTGTCACACCGGAGGACTGTGTGTCACTCCGGAGGCCTGTGTGTCCCTCTGGTGGTCTGTGTGTCACTCTGGAGGCCTGGGTGTCACTCTAGAGGCCTGGGTGTCACTCTAGAGGCCTGGGTGTCACTCTAGAGGCCTGGGTGTTACTCTAGAGGCCTGTGTGTCGCTATTAAGTGGCTGGTTAGTGTACTGATTAAGGGCACCGCCTTTGACATGGGAGAGAAGGGTTCGAATCCTGGCTAAGGTCAGTACCTATTCAGTAAGGAGTTCAAGGCAAGACTCCCTAACACTGCAGGGTGGCTTCTTGAGTGCGTCCCAGTGGCTGCAGCTCTCGAGCGCTTTGAGTCCGACAGGAGAAAAGCGCTATACAAAGGCCTGTGTGTTACTCTGGTGTCCTGTGTGTCACCATGAAGGCCTGTGTGTCACTCTGGATGCCTGTGTGTCACTCTGGAGGCCTGTGTGTCACTCTGGAGGCCTGTGTGTCACTCCGGATGCCTGCGTGTCACTCCGGAGGCCTGTGTGTCTCTAGGAAGGCCTCTGTGTCTGTCTGGAGGCCTATGTGTCTGTCTGGAGGCCTATGTGTCTGTCTGGAGGCCTGTGTGTCACTCTGAAGGCCTGTGTCTCACTCCGGAGGACTGTGTGTCACTCCAGTGGCCTGTGTGTCCCTCTGGTGGCCTGTGTGTCACTATGGAGGTCTGTGTGCCACTCTGGAGGCCTGTGTGTCACTCTGGTGGTCTGTGTGTCACTCTGGAGGCCTATGCGTCACTCTGGAGGCCTATGTGTCACTCTGGAGGCCAGTGTGTCATTCTGGAGGCCTGTGTGTCACTCTGGAGGCCTGTGTGTCACTCTGGAGGACTGTGTGTCACTCTGGAGGCCTGTGTGCCACTCTGGAGGCCTGTGTGCCACTCTGGAGGCCTGTGTGTCACTCTGGAGGCCTGTGTGTCACTCTGGAGGCCTGTGTGTCACTCTGGAGGCCTGTGTGTCACTCTGGAGGCTTGTGTGTCACCATGAAGACCTGTGTGTCACTCTGCTGCCCTGTGTGACATTCCAGAAGCCTGCAAGTTGCTGTGGACACTTGTGATAGAAGACTAACTTCCCTTTTGAAGCTTCCCATTACATTTTAGAACCTGCATCTTTTATGATTTTGTTAAGTATTATTAGAGCTATTTCATATCAGCTAACCTGCATTTTTTTGAGTTTCAGGTCACATAAAGAGGAAATAAACTTATAATTATAAAAGAAGGGTCTAATTTTCTCCTAGAAACTGGGTTAAACCAAGTTCAAGTGCAGCGTGGGGAAATCAGTCCTAGAAAAAAAGCGGAAACAGCATGAAAAATGACTTATTTTCGCCGGTTAAAAGAAAACAGATCATCAGGTTTGGCGTGTTCGCTATAAAACGATACTAAGTATCTTCTGGAGAAACATTACCCCGAAACTTGGCGTTATTAAAAGACAATCTTGAGTTTCCTGTTTATTGCTGTCCCAGCGTAACAGAGGCTCGCGGAATCGGGCTGCACGCTGCTTAACGGGCACACCAGACCCCGGCTTAGCATAAACATTTCATTTAAGTGTATAAAATTTGCATAAGTGTAAGTGCGGCGGCACATCGGTGGCGGCAGCCGTAATTTCGGTGCCAGTTAGGCTGCCCTCTTTAATATAAGCTAATTTTGATACATCTAAGTTGTCGGTGGATGCCCATGATTCACTTGTATGTGGAATTTATAAGACCGCATGCAAAATAAAGTCACACGAACAGCTCAGGTACCAAATAAATTAAAAAACAAAAACAAAACATCCTCTGCTACATAAAAGACAAATATAATAACAAACCTATGGCTAAAGCTATAGACACACACTGTATTTATCACCCGGAGTGGTTTCCTGTGATTGCTGTGGGTGACTGTTTACCTCGGTCGTTGTACAAACTTTCTGATAGCACATTCTGTACTATGTAGAGAGTAGAGCAGTGAGACAAGCATGAGACAACCTGCTGTTAGCTGCAATCAACCAGATGTGTTCCAGCAAAATCCTCCGCAAGATGCTAGCAATTCTGGATTGCATGTAAAGTTAAAGGGAACCTAAAGCGAGAGAGATATGGAGAGGGCCATTTTGTACTTTTTACCACCCAAGGCAACTATCACCAGCTCCCCCCAACCCGACAGCATCCTAAACTTCCTTCCAACATGGCAGGGATTAGATTGTAGGCTCCCCTGAGGAAAATTAGTGAAGTGATGGCAGGGATTACATTATAAACTCCTATGAGGACAGTTAGTGACATGATGGCAGGGATTACATTATAAACTCTGAGGAAAGTCAGTGACACGATGGCAGGGATTACTTTATAAACTCCTCTGAGGACAGGTAGTGACATGATGGCAGGGATTACATTATAAACTAATATGAGGACAGTTAGTGACATGATAGCAGGGATTACATTATAAACTCTGAGGACAGTCAGTGACATGATGGCAGGGATTACATTATAAACTCCTATGAGGACAGTTAGTGACATGATGGCAGGGGTTACATTATAAGATCCTCTGAGGACAGTTAGGCACATTTCAGAGTGGGACGTTACAGGCGCACAATAGAGCAGCCTGTAACGCAGCCCAACTCACAGTAATAAAAAATCAATAGGCTGTTCACAGTGCCCACGTTGCGTTACAGTGTAACGCTACACGTTGAATGAAAGTGCAGCTTGCTGTGCGTTATAGCGGTTTTAGCTGCGTTAGACTGTTTGCACATGCTCAGTAATGTGTGTTTTTTTATTTACTCATGCAGGAGAGAAGGAGGGGAGAGTCCGCTATTGTGGCCAGCCACATGGCTAATTAATATTCACTGCACTGCCGTGTAGTGATGGGAAGGTCCGCTCTTTTCAATGAATCGAGCCGGACTTCCCATCACTACTGCAGTGTTTACTTCCTGGAGCGGCCACTTATTGGTTGGCGGGACCACGTGATGCGGAGTGTTCCGATCACGTGTTCTCCACAGTCATTTTAACAGCGCACCAAGAGCCGCATAACGCGGCTTTATATAGCGTCCACCTTTGCCACCAGCAAGCGTTGCGTTAGGGGACGTTATGCGACCTTAACGTCCCCTGCAACGCAACGTCTAAGTCTGAAAGAGCCCTTAGTGACATGATGGCAGGGATTACATTATAAACTCCTCTGAGGACAGGTAGTGACATGATGGCAGGGATTACTTTATAAACTCCTCTGAGGACAGGTAGTGACATGATGGCAGGGATTACATTATAAACTCATCTGAGGACAGGTAGTGACATGATGGCAGGGATTACATTATAAACTCCTCTGAGGACAGGTAGTGACATGATGGCAGGGATTACATTATAAACTCATCTGAGGACAGGTAGTGACATGATGGCAGGGATTACATTATAAACTCCTCTGAGGACAGGTAGTGACATGATGGCAGGGATTACATTATAAGATCCTCTGAGGACAGGTAGTGACGTGATGGCAGGGATTACATTATAAACTCCTCTGAGGACAGGTAGTGACATGATGGCAGGGATTACATTATAAGATCCTCTGAGGACAGTCAGTGACATGATGGCAGGGATTACATTATAAACTCCTCTGAGGACAGGTAGTGACATGATGGCAGGAATTACATTATAAACTCCTCTGAGGACAGGTAGTGACATGATGACAGGGATTACATTATAAACTCCTCTGAGGACAGTCAGTGACATGATGGCAGGGATTAAATTATAAACTCCTCTGAGGACAGTCAGTGACATGATGGCAGGGATTACATTATAAACTCCTCTGAGGACAGGTAGTGACAGGATGGCAGGGATTACATTATAAACTCCTCTGAGGACAGTCAGTGACATGATGGCAGGGATTACATTATAATCTCCTCTGAGGACAGTCAGTGACATGATGGCAGGGATTACATTATAAACTCCTCTGAGGACTGATAGTGAAGTGATGGCAGGGATTACATTATAAACTCCTCTAAAGACAGTCAGTGACATGATGGCAGGGATTACAATATAAACTCCTCTGAGGACAGGTAGTGACATGATGGCAGGGATTACATTATAAACTCCTCTGAGGACTGATAGTGAAGTGATGGCAGGGATTACATTATAAGATCTTCTAAAGACAGTCAGTGACATGATGGCAGGGATTACATTATAAACTCCTCTAAAGACAGTCAGTGACATGATGGCAGGGATTACATTATAAACTCCTCTGAGGACTGATAGTGAAGTGATGGCAGGGATTACATTATAAACTCCTCTGAGGTCAGTTAGTGACATTATGGCAGGGATTACATTATAAGCTCCTCTGAGGACTGATATTGAAGTGATGGCAGGCCTTATATTATAAACTCCTCTGAGGACAGTTACAGTATAGTGAAATGTTGGCTGAATTTACATTATACGCCACTCTGAGGACAGGAGGGGACATGATGAGATGGCAGGGATTAGATTGTAAACTCCTTGGTGAGCGACACATTCAGTGACTGACAGGCAGTTTAGAGATCACTGTAAGTGCCCGTTCAATGCCCCTTAATCCCCCGAGTGCCAGAAGCGGCTGTTGGTAGCTGCTGACCTTTATGTGCAAACAGAGATGGCCTTTCGAGTAGAAAGCTACTCGAATTCGAAATTATAGTGAAGGTTGATTAAGTCAGGTGTGAGCATGGGAGACGAGGGGTTACTTACCCAGAAGTCTGCCGGGCTCCTATGCCGCTATGCATATCACTCCACTTGCACGCAACCTATGGGACGCGATCCATGACTCATTACCGCACTTCCTCCTTCCGGCTTGAAGGAGAAAGTGCATCCCATAGGTTTGCGTGCGAGTGGAGTGAAATGCACAGTGGGCGGCATAGGATCCCAACAGACTTCTGGGTAAGTAACCTCTCGTCTCCCACGCTTACACTTGACTTAAAGGAATACTGTAGGGGGGTCGGGGGAAAAGGAGTTGAACTTACCCGGGGCTTCTAATGGTCCCCTGCAGACATCCTGCGCAGTCACTCACCGATGCTCCGGCCCCGCATCCGGTTCAATTCTGGAATTTCAGACTTTAAAGTCTTGAAGCTGTAGAGTACATCAGCACACCAGTCTTGATTATAATGCAACACACAATTATTGTGCACTAATACACATAAACATCCGACAATTGTTTCGGGGGCCACACAGGGTCCCCGTTTCCCAAAGCATGTGGCACTGCATTGTCACTACATCAAGCACCCAGCACTGGAAGGTGTGCCAGCTTCACTTTTCTACTACAGACTTTAAAATCTGAAAACCACTGTGCCTGCGTTGCCGTGTCCTCGCTCCCGCTAACGTCACCAGGAGTGTATTGCGCACGCCCTGTATGGTCTGTGCCTGCGCAGTACGCTCCTGGTGACATCAGCAGGAGCGAGGACATGACAACGCAGGCGCAATGGTTTTCAGACTTTAAAGTCTGAAATTCCAGAAGTGAACCTGAGGCGGGGCCAGAGCATCGGTGAGTGGATGCGCGGTCACAGGATGCCTGCGGGGGACCATTAGAAGCCCCAGGTAAGTTTAACTTGTTTTCCCCCGACCCCATACAGTGTTCCTTTAATCAACCTTCATTCCAATTTTGAATTCTCAAAAGCCCACGCCTGTGTGAAAACTCTGTGTAGCAGGACGAATATTTGGCAGGCTAACTGCTACTGCCACCCTGCTGCCCACAGCCCGCCCCTTGCTTTCTTGGTGCCCTTGGCCATGGCCTGAAATCCGGCCATGGATATGGCTGCCATATATATTTCCCCTTAAAGGGGAACTTCAGCCTAAACAAACATACTGTCATCAAGTTACATTAGTTATGTTAATTAGAATAGATAGGTAATATAATCTCTTACCCACCCTGTTTTAAAAGAACAGGCAAATGTTTGTGATTCATGGGGGCTACCATATTTGTCATGGGGGCAGCCATCTTTTTGGTTGAAAGGAGGTAACAAGGAGCAGGAGACACAGTTCCAACTGTCCTGTGTCCTGATTACCCCTCCCAGCTGTACACACTAGGCTTCAAATGTCAAATTCAAAATGTAAAATATAAAAAATTGCACCAAAACAGCAGAACGAGAACAACAACATCAGAAATCCCATCATGCTTTACACAGCATCAGGGGAAAAATGCCCGGGCGGTTTTGTTCTGTGCAGCTAAAAATGAGGATTGTATAAGAGAAACAAAGTTCTGATGCTGTGAAACTGTTAAAGAAATACAAAGCCTTTTCAGTGCTGCTGTCGATTTTTAATCCGGAGGTTCACTTTAAACAATATCAGTTGCCTGGCAGTCCTGCTGATCTCTCTGGTCGCAGTAGTGTCTGAATCACACACCTTGTTTAAAAGTAAATAAGTATGGCAGCCTCCATATTCTTCTCACTTCAGGTATCCTTTTAAAGGGAACATTAACCGAGCCAGTATAAAAAAGGTTTCACTTACCCAAGGCTTCCACCAGCCCCCGGCACACATCTTGTGCCTGCGCTGTCACTCACCGATCATCCAGTCCCCCACCGTGGCTCAGTTTCGTTTTACAGTGCGCTTGCGCAGCCCTGGCAACGCGCGTCCTTTATTGTCCTCCCGTCCCTGTGGCCATCCTACGCTTGCGCAGTATGCATACTAATTTACGTACAGAGGTAGTACGCGAACTGTGAATGCAACCGCTTTATGCAGCTTCGGAGGAACTAGTCGGACGGGCGCAGGAGCCTCCATGCCATCTTACTTAGGTGAGCGTCGCGATCTTCCCTTCCTCTATACCTCTTCCTCATACTCCCATCTACTTTTAAAGATGGCCCAGCCTTGGAGAACTCATGGAGAAGCATGTGATCAGTTTGATCAGCTGATAGATTTGTAAGCCTCTGATTTGTTGTGATGACATCCTGGTTTAACACATGATCAGGACCAGCAAATCAGAGCTTTACAAATCTATCAGCTGATCAAACTGACCATGTGCTTCTCCATGAGTTCTCCAAGGCTTGGCCATCCCTACTTACTTTACTTCATAACACCTGCTTCATACGAGTTTCCTTGTTTTCTTCACACCTGTGAGTTCTGTGACCATCCTATGGTCCTCTTTTGTAGCACGATTGTTGGCGGTGTAATTCCATGCCTTACTCACTATGTTTTTGCACATGTTTAATCTTCATATTGAAGTCGCATGTGTATATATATATATATATATATATATATATATATATATATATATATATATATATATACACATCAGTTTCTGGGCACTAGCACTTTATTTGTAGTGGTATTTTGCAGGGGTTGATTGACAGCCATATTTGTAGCTATAGATACTATATACGCATGGGTTACAGTGTTAACTAACTTGAAAATTATTATTTATATACACTATAACACTGCTGATTATACCACAGCTCTTTGAGAGAGCCTTATATGAACTTTTTGTCTATTGCTGTGTGTATTATGCGTCCATCTGAAAATGGCGCCTGCGAATAATGGCGCACGGTGTTGCCGCTAATCCGTTTGCCGCTTATCGCTATTTAACGTTAAAGCCTTATTGTTATTTAGCGTTAAAGCCTTATCGTTATTTAGCGTTAACACACAGAACCCTCTCTGTACCTATCCCTAACCCCTAACCAGTGGCGTAGCTATGGAGCAGTGGGCCCCGATGCAAGTTTTACATGGGGCCCCCCAAGCACTCTATATATAATAATTGATACAGCGCACCGAAACCTGCCAAGGGCAACTACAGTGTCAGAGGTGCAAGAAAAGGATAGGAAACAGTTTGTTAAAGATTACCACTATTCAAAGTATCTATAGAAGTGATTATTATGAGCACAGGACCAATAGAGAGCTAATACTGCAGTCGAGGGAGGGTCCTTTGGGGCCCCTCTGGCCCAAGGGCCCCGATGCGGTCGCTACCTCTGCAACCTCTATTGCTACGCCCCTGCCCCTAACCCCCCCCCCTCCCCTGGTGGTGCCTAACCCTAACCACCCCCCTGGTGGTGCCTAACCCTAACCACCCCCCTGGTGGTGTATATTGTACTGTAACTATACCTAACCCTACTCTCACACAGAACCCTCCCTGTACCTATCCCTAAACCATAATCCCCCCCTGGTGGTGCCTAACCCTAACCACCTCCCTGGTGGTGTATATTGTACTGTAACTATACCTAACCCTACTCTCACACAGAACCCTCCCTGTACCTAACCCTAACCACCCCCCTGGTGGTGTCTAACCCTAACCACCCCCCTGATGGTGCCTGATCCTAAGACACCCCCCCTCCCCGTGGTGCCTAACCCTAACCTTGACAGTGTTACATTAAATCCATTCACCGTTTTGCAGTTAAATAACGTCTGCAGTTTGGCTTATGTAGGGCGCTATTGATAAATAACGTTAGTGTGTGCCACTATTGATAAATAACGTTACTGTGTGCCACTATTGATAAATAACGTTACTGTGTGCCACTATTGATAAATAACGTTAGTGTGTGCCACTATTGATAAATAACGTTACTGTGTGCCACTATTGATAAATAGCGTTAGTGTGTGCCACTATTGATAAATAACGTTACTGTGTGCCACTATTGATAAATAACGTTAGTGTGTGCCACTATTGATAAATAACGTTAGTGTGTGCCACTATTGATAAATAACGTTAGTGTGTGCCACTATTGATAAATAACGTTAGTGTGTGCCACTATTGATAAATAACGTTAGTGTGTACCGTTTTTCTTTTTTTTTCTCTGTGCGCCATTATTATGCAGTACTAACGATAAATAGCGATAAGCGTATCTTTTTAATGCGGCGCCATTTTTATGCATAGGCGCTGTGCGCCATTATTCACT
The DNA here is from genome assembly GCF_040937935.1 of Hyperolius riggenbachi. NCBI lineage: Eukaryota > Metazoa > Chordata > Amphibia > Anura > Hyperoliidae > Hyperolius > Hyperolius riggenbachi. The sequence continues at coordinate 235,818,717 of NC_090656.1, read as the reverse complement.
GATCCCGTGTATTATTATTGCGGTGCTGTCTAATATCGATTTTGACTGGGGGCCTTGGTAGGCTCGTTTACGGCTGGCTTTGTTTTAATTGTTTTTAATCTTTTGTTAGTTGGCTTCAATAAACTTTATATACAAGACCTCATATATGGCCTTTTGCACCCATTATTGCTCTTTATCCAAGTTCTTCTATATAGGTGGTTGTCCGAGGCTGTGTGTGGCCAGGGATGCACAGGTGCACTGGCTCGGCAACTGGCTAGTTGCCGAAAACAAAACGAAGCCACGGCAGGATACCGGATGATTGGTGAGTGATGCCGTGGGCACAGGACATCTTTTTTTTTTTTTGCCTTGGTTAACGTTCCCTTACCTGAAGTGAGAACCATATGAAGGTTGCCATATTTTTTTTTTTTTACTTTTAAAGAATACCAGTTGCCCGGCAGCCCTGCTGATCCTCTGCTTCTAATACTGCTGGTCTATTTGGCTGCAATAGTGTCTGAATCACACCAGGAACAAGAATGCGGCTAATCTTGTCAGATCTGACAATAATGTCAGAAAATGGAATCAAGAGGTCCATGTTGTGTGTGCGGGGAAGAGGGTGTTTTGCGGGGTGGCACATTTTTACCCTTCTCTTTCTGATACGCGGGCACCCAGTTGGTCTTGGGGGGTGGAGGGTGATAGTTGTGGGGAGGGGGGGGATATCCACTTGCTATGCTAATTAGGAATTCTCACGGACTGACAGCTGCCTGCTGACATCGAGATAGCCTGAGACACTCCCCTTTCCTGAGTATGAAGAGGGGGAGTGATTGGTCTATAAGCTAAGGCCACACCTCCATAACGATTGTTAGCTTTTCATGGCTTTACCCTGACTGGTAGAGAGGAAGAAGAAGGTGACTAGAGATAGCTCGAACCTCCGATTTTCGGTTTGCGATTCTCAAACTCGAACTCAGCAGGGCTGCCAGGCAACTGGTATTGCTTAAAAGGAAATAAACATGGCAGCCTCCATATACCTCTCCCTTCATTTGTCCTTTAAAGGGAACCTGAGATGAGAAGCGGCTTAGGTTCCAAACCTGGAGCTTCTTTAAGTCCCCTTAAGGCCGCTCGTCCCCCGCAGTCAGTGTTTGCCTATTGTAAGATCTTTCCTCCCCCTGATTTAAATCCCCTAGGGGGATTTAACACCGCTGTGCTCAAGAGGTTAAATACAATATAAAAACGAATATATATATATATATATATATATATATATATATATATATATATATATATATATATATTTATATATATATATACAGTATGTACACCGTGTATAAATAGATGTGGGCTGGGAGATTGAGACTGAATGAAAGTGATGAACATACAAAAACGACGGCGCGGTGGGATTTCCTGCGTCCGAGCGACAGCACAAAGCGCACACAGCAGCAGATACGGCGGGAGGAAGGGGATTCGGACAGTAATTAGAGAGGGGTCGGGGTTAATTCCGCAATCAATAAACTAACGTTACAGCGAAGGCAAATCGTCTCGCTGTACTCTGCAGCCCCTTCCTGGAAATGTGACATACAACAAGCCCTTTAGGATATAAACATCGATTGACCCCCATCTCCGGAGGGGAAGGTGTGTGTGTGTGTGTGTGTGGGGGGGGGGGGCGGGGGGGCTGAATCATAGCATAAAATTCATGTTCTGCACAAACTGCACGTTTCAATGCACTAAAGGGTCAGTTTTATGGAATGAGCGATGACAGGCTGCAAACAGGAAATGGCAAAATGTAAAACTGGCTTTCGGTTTAAAGCACACCTGAACTCAGAACTTCCTCTCTGCTCTAAAAGATAAGCAACAGCATAATAACCTTTAAAGGAAAATGTTCCTTTGTTACAGCTGATACAGATCCTTCAATAAATCTGCAGTGTGTCTACTTCCTGCTTTCATGGAAGCAGGCATAGGGTTAACAACCTGAGTTTACAAATTAGCTGCTCTGCCAAGGCAGCCAGCTGACACCACTGAAAGATCAAATTACAACTTGTGATTATTAGTCACACATGAGGGGGGAATTAGACAGGCTAAACTCTCTAAATACATACATGGTACATTTCTCTCTGTTTTCCCTTTGTTTTCTTTGTTTTTCACTTCCCATCCTTTCTTTCTCACAGCTTTCCAGCAACAGGACCGGTGGTACCATAGAGGCAAACAGGGCTATTGCCCTAGGGCATTGATCCCAACTGTCCCTTTTTCAGAGGGACAGTCCCTCTTTGGGAACTACGGTAAATCCCTCTGTCCCTCTTTCTCCCTTATTTGTCCCTCTTTCAGGACTGATGTACATATCTATGTAAATATATGTATTTTTCCACTGAAAAAATGTGTTTAATCAATGTGTTTAAATAACTTTATTCCCATTCTTAAAATTGTTGTATTTCTTATTTTTACGTTTTATCATGAAGGAAAAGGAACCAGGATAGAAAGGATCAGCGTGGTTTGAATTGTAAACTACATATTTTTCTTATGGAATATTTATGGTGTGTGTGAGTAGGGGTGTGCTGGGGGCGTGGTTAGGGGATGTGGCAGGGGTGTGGCTTAAGTGTCCCTCTTTCCTATATCATAAAGTTGAGAGGTATGTCCCAGGGCCCTGAGATGGATACCAGGCCCTCCCAATTCTTGCACCCCAATGCATTGTAGTCTGCAATGATTTTGGCAGTGTAGCGACTCACCAGTTCCATCTGGCACGCTCCTCCGTTGCTCTCATCGTCATCCTCTTGGGCCTCATCTTCTCATCGACCCGGCATCATATTACTTATCATAGGTCGGGGAGGAGAGGCAATCCTGCAAGGATGAAGACAGGAAAGCATGGAGTAATGGAGAAGTGACTCAGCTGGGAGCTGGGACAGGTGAGTTGTTAAACTGCCAAAAACTCTTTAGGGGCCCACAAAAAAGTTGATAGGAGACTTGGGGCAGGAAGGCAGAAGCCAGCTCGGGACCCTGGAAGCATAAAAGGGGCTTCTAATGCCACTTAGGGTTGGCGGGGTCAGGTTTGTCATGGGGAGGGGCGGGGTCAGTTGGGGTACCCTAGGTGAATTGTTGTAACTAGAACCAGTCCTGTCCAGCAATATGCCTGTTTATAAAAAGTACTGAAAGGTCCTCAGAGATATATAAAGACGTCAGTCCTACAGCATCATTTAGCAATCTTCCCTGCGGATCACTAAATGAAACACATTGTTTGTATCTGGTGCCGGGCGCATTACGTGCGAGGTTACCAGCTTCATTGAAGAATTAATACTGTGGTTGAGGGAGGGTCCCTAGCTGGCCCCTCTAGTCCAAGGGCTCTGGTGCACTTGCAACCTCTGCACCCCCTATTGCTACACCACTGCTTAAAAGGTACTATCGTCAAATGAATACAACACATGGGGGTCCATGAATGGCTAAACTTGTGCACAGAGGGGACCTCAGACAACCACCAGCCAGAGGGTCCTGGCCAGCAGTGGTCCGACACAGTAAACCTCTGGACCATCTTTTGTGTGGGTAGCTAACTTTTTTTTTGTTACAGGTTCACTTTAAAGAGACACTGAAGCGAAAAAAAATATATGATATAATGAATTGGTTGTGTACTATGAATAATTACTAGAAGATTAGCAGCAAAGAAAATATTCTCATATTTTTATTTTCAGCTATATAGTGTTTTTCTAACATTGCATCATTCTATAATATGTGCAGATTACACAACACTCAGCATTCAAAATGATTCTTTTAGAGCAGTCTGTGAACTAATGACCTCTCCTCTGCCAGAGGAAAAGTAAATAGTTAACTAACAGTTGAGATAATAAAAGTCAGATAACAGCTCTCTCCATGACTTTGAAAGTCGTAGAGATAATGGCTTTTTTTGTATAGAGATAACAACTGGAGTTTCTTAACTCTTCCTCTACTGGAAACAATTACACTGATGTATCTGATCTTAATGTTTTATTTCTTAGCCGTACTACACATACAAATCATAATATCATAGTTTTTTTTTCGCTTCAGTGTCTCTTTAAATCACACCTGAACTGAGAGGTTTATGGAGGCTGCCAAATGTATTTCCTTTTTAAACAATGCAGATTACCTGGCTGTCCTGCTGATCCTCTGCCTCTAATATTTTTAGCCACAGACCCTGGACAAGCATGCAAATTAGACTGAAGTCTGAATTGATTTGCCGGGTTGTCACTCAGACACTACTTATGCCAGAAGGTTAGCAGGACTGCCAGGCAACTGGTATTGTTTCAAAGGAAATGAATATGGCAGCTTCCAAATGTCGTTCACCTCGGGTTCACTTTAAACCTGACCTGAACTCCCCCTCTGCTCTAAAACACAAGCAACGGCTGGCGGCTGCTACAAATCCACCAATGAATCTGCAGTGTGTCTACTTCCTGCTTTCATGGAAGCAGACATAGGGTTAACATCCCGTGTTTACAAATTAGCTGCTCTGCTGAGGCAGCCAGCTGACACAACTGAGAGATCAAATTACACAGGTGATTAGACACAGATGATGGGGAATTAGACAGGCAGAAGTCTCTAAATACATACAGGATGCATTTCTTTATGTTTTCTTTCTGTTGTGAGCAAGAGTTCTAGTCCACTGTAATCCTTACTATCCTCACCAGTATACCAGTAGGAGGGGCTATAAAAAGGGAAAAGTCAGTAATGTTTGATATCTGTACAGTATGTGTGTACATACATTTTTATATTACATAATAGCTGGTTGCATGCTGGATTTTGACGTACTATGCCGCCGTGACCTGAGTCAAGTAAACGATTTTTTGGACGCTGCTTTTTGTGATACTTATTAATTATTAGTACAATGTTGATCTGTTCTTCTCTTTTTTTGGCAATTAGGAGAAGGTATTGCGCTTTCACACTCCTGAACTTTTGTCCTGTAATTAAGAATCGGGTGAATCGTTGCAAGAGACATTTTTTTCCCCCAAAAATCGATGTGTAAAGTGAACATTTTTGCTTATAAAATAGTCATCAAGTTATTATTATATATATTTTTTTTTTTAATTAGGATTTTTTTCTCTTAAACTAATTCATTTGCAGGAAGGTTAGTGGTTCTTAAGAAAATAAAATTTTGTTTAAAAAGCCTCTCCAGCTTGGGAACAATTATACATCGGCAGCTCAGATATTCATTACGGCATTGATCTTGCTGGGCAGACACGGTGTGTGCAGAGAGGATCGCACCACCGCTTACATAATGAGCAGCGCACTAACCCGTCATGTGCCAACACTGACAAAAGAGTCGCCCGTCCAGTTGGCTACTTGTAAAACTAACTTAGACTTGTTGCCCACGAGGGCCCCAGTCAGATGTCATTACTAGAACGTCAATAATATTTTTTTTTTGTTTTCATTTGGCGCCCAATAGACAACAGTATTTATCATTACTGTCATTAAGTTACATTCGTTATGTTAATTAAATAAGATAGGTAATATAATCTCATACCCACCCTGTTTTAAAAGAACAGGAAAATGTTTGATTTCATGAGGGCAGCCATCTTTTTCGTTGAAAGGAGGTGACAGGGAGCATGAGACACAGTTCCAACTGTCCTGTGTCCTGATCACCCCTCCCAGTTGCTAGGCAACGTGAACAACAACATAGGAAATCCCATCATGCTTTGCACAGCATCAGGGAAAAAAGCCTGGGCAGTTTTCTTTGATGGGGTGGACCTTAGCTTTTGTAAAGCTAAAAATACGGCTTATGTAAGAAAAACAATGTTCTGATGCTGTGAAACTGTTAAAGAAATACCAAGCCTTTTCAGTGCTGCTGAGTAGATTTTTAGTCCGGAGGTTCACTTTAAGACTTATATTGGCTTCACCAAGCGCCCAATTTTCCTTCTGCACCTATTTCATGCACGCATCAAGGCCTCTATCCATTAATTCATTGCCAAACAGTAAAAAAGGGCTCATGTGGCAAGTCGACTATTTGGGCTCCAATGTTAGATATCAGTGTTTAGGCGCTGGAGTGGAAATTGGTACAGTGGTCTCTATATACCCGGCACCCAAAGGCTGATATTTTTAGGCTTATAGTGGTGCCTGAGAATTTGTGAGGTGCTTTCTTTTTTCACAGCTGTTATGCAATGATAGCAGGGCACTGTACTGGCGCTATTGGAGACTGGCTCTTAGATAGCTAGTGCGCGTGTGTGTGGGGGGGGAGGTGGTTTAGGCAGGCAGTGTGTGTGTGTGGGCGGGGGATTTAGATAGGTGGTGTTTGTACGGGGGGTGGGGTGGGGGCAAGTTCAGGTTTAGGCATTAGGCAGGTTGTGGGGGGGAGAGTTTAGGTTTAGTGTACTGGGATTGAGGGAGTTTAAGTTTAGGCATTAGGTTGGTAGTGTGAGTGGGGGGGAGTTAGGTTTAGGCATTACGTAGGTAGTGTGTTTGTGTGTGTATGTTGGGGGAGGAGTGTAGGTTTAGGCATTAGGTAGATAGGGTTTTTATGAGTGGGGGGGTTGGGTTTAGGCATCAGGTAGGTATGTGCAGGGGGAAGGGTTAGGCGTTGGGGGGAGGGTTCTGTGTGAGAGTAGGGTTCGGTTTGGCAATAGTAAAATATCAGTCTTTAATGCCTATTTTTTTTACTGTCGGCCTTTAGTGAGTGTCCAAGTTTCTGTGCACTTTATTTGACGGACGCCACTCATTGTGCTAAGTCACCCTGACGAGCGTTGTAACACGCCACCCTCTCGTCCTCGCCGCCCCCACTTTAATAGTCCCATGTAAATAAGCTATGCAATAAATGGCCTGGGCGCACATCTGATAGATAATCACAGTTAAGGCTTATTCATAGGAAATCCATAATGTTCATCATAACTTCAGTGAAAGTGTGGGTTCCGAGCCGCGGCTAATAAACGCCAATCCTCCGCCGCTCTCATTTATACATTCCTGGAAAAGCAGATTGGAACGTGAAGCATAGACTGACATGTTAACATCTCTTATTAACTGCTGCTTATTAAGGGAAATCTCGGCTTTTCAATAAACTCCCCCCGATCGATGGCTCGCGGATTCCGATGGCTGAAAGAGCGACAGCAACTCCCATTGTCATCCCCGAAAGCCGATGTCACCTCCAAACTGCTAATAAAAATATAACTGTCCTCGCCTAATCATGATTAAATGCCAGTGACCACACCATGGTGAGGAGACGCGGGAGGATAGCGGCAAGAAAGCTGATCTGTATCAGAATGGTCGCACCGTACCGAACTTCGCCACCAGTCGCCAAATTGTCTGCTCAGTTATTGGGGTTCTTGAAGCCTAACTTAACCCAAACTGGAATGCAGTAAATTTACAAAGTAATCATGCTGAGTGCTGGTAATCTCGCTAATATTATAAATACAAAAGTTTGGACGTTTGGAAGTTTTTTGCTCAATCACGCTACCATGGCTGAACGGATTTGAATGAAATTTGGCACACACATAGTACATTACCTGGAATAACATATAGGATACTTTTTATCCCCATAACCAAAAAGTGTGCGGAGACAAATACAAATTTCACTGGGAAAATGTAAACAGCAGCCATTCTTACACTGATAATGGTAGGGTTCTCAAACATTACACAGTTGGTCACTGGGTGACTGGGATTATTATTCATAAAAGAGGGTGGAGCCTACAAAAGCCAATCAAAATTCACCTGTTGATTTTCAAGGGGAATATTTAAATTGCTGCCATTCTTGCACTGTTAATAGCAGATGCCTCAAACCTGGTACATTTGGTCACTGGGTGACTGGGGTTTACATTCAAAAGGGGGTCAGAGCCACAAACAGCCCATAAGATTTGTTTAATTTCAATGGGAATATACAAATTATTTATACCAAGGACCCCAAAGCTCATAAACTTGGTAATCGAGTGGGAGATTTGTTTCATTTGAATGAAAATGATGTATGCCAAAGACGGCAAAGCTCACAAACTTGGCCATTGAGTAATTGTGTGTTAGGGTTAGAAAGAGTGGGCGGAGGAAACACCAGCCACATACATACCCGGGCAACGCTGGGCCATCAGCTAGTGAAGATATAAATATTACCTTTGGATCAAATTTAAAGTTCTCTTGTGTAGCTGTGCTTGCCTGTGGAAACAGGACATTAGGGTGCTGGAAGCAATGTAGGACTGAACTTTATCCCAATCAGTAGCTGATGCCCCCTTTCCCACAAGAAATCTTTACCTTTTCACCAAATAGATCGTCAGGGACGTCTGTGTGGCTGATATTGTGGTGAAACTCCTCCCACAGTGTGATGTCATTGCCATGGCCATGACAGTTTGCTGTCTGTGAACTTTATTGCATTGTGGAAAATAACGGCTATTTTTTATTGTAACTGTAACAGTAAAAATAATGACCTGCAGGCTCACTACAGATCAAACAACATGACCGAATCTCAGTACCAATCATTACTTGATCTTTCTTCTAACTTTTCACTTTGCAATGAATTAATTTATTTCTTCTTCTGCTGCTATCTTTCAGTAAAGTTTCTTTTTAATGGTGTGTAATTGTATACATTGAAATTGGGGCAGCGGAGGTGCCCCTAGGGCACCCAAACTACTGCAGCACCCAAAATTAATCGTAATGCCCTGAAGGCAAGGCGGATATCGTGGGATTTTGCAGCAGGCAGGGTGGTTAGTGCTACGCATTGGTGGGAGTACAGTTAGGGTTAGGTATCAGTGGGTGTGTCTGTTAGGGGTAGGTATCAGTGGGTGTGTCTGTTAGGGGTAGGCATCAGTGGGTGTGTCTGTTAGGGTTAGGTATCAGTGGGTGTGTCTGTTAGGGTTAGGTATCAGTGGGTGTGTCTGTTAGGGGTAGGTATCAGTGGGTGTGTCTGTTAGGGTTAGGTATCAGTGGGTGTGTCTGTTAGGGGTAGGCATCAGTGGGTGTGTCTGTTAGGGTTAGGTATCAGTGGGTGTGTCTGTTAGGGGTAGGTATCAGTGGGTGTGTCTGTTAGGGTTAGGTATCAGTGGGTGTGTCTGTTAGGGTTAGGTATCAGTGGGTGTGTCTGTTAGGGGTAGGTATCAGTGGGTGTGTCTGTTAGGGGTAGGTATCAGTGGGTGTGTCTGTTAGGGGTAGGCATCAGTGGGTGTGTCTGTTAGGGTTAGGTATCAGTGGGTGTGTCTGTTAGGGGTACCCGGGTAGGCATCAGTGGGTGTGTCTGTTAGGGTTAGGTATCAGTGGGTGTGTCTGTTAGGGGTAGGTATCAGTGGGTGTGTTTGTTAGGGTTAGGTATCAATGGGTGTGTCTGTTAGGGTTAGGTATCAGTGGGTGTGTCTGTTAGGGGTAGGCATCAGTGGGTGTGTCTGTTAGGGTTAGGTATCAGTGGGTGTGTCTGTTAGGGGTAGGTATCAGTGGGTGTGTCTTTTAGGGTTAGGTATCAGTGGGTGTGTCTGTTAGGGGTAGGTATCAGTGGGCGTGTCTGTTAGGGGTAGATATCAGTGGGCGGATCAATTAGGGACAGGAATTGGGGGAGGGGTTGGCTAGGGTTAGGCATCAGAGGGGGGGGCGGCTAGGATTAGGCAGCGGTAGAAGGAGGGCTCATGTGACAATAGGGCTAGGTTTACTGACAATAAAATACCGGTAACGTTTACTGATATTTTGCAATTTGAATTAACACTGGGAAACAGCAGTATATCTGTCATTTTACAGATATTCTACTAGGTGCTATTTTCGGCCCCCAATTTTCCGTGGCGTCGATTTTACATGTACACGATTGGAGAAATAAAAGGAAAGTGTAATAACTTCAGGACCGCAGGGTTAAACCCCCCCCTAAAGACCAGGCCATTTTTCAACAACGGGGGCACTGCAGCTTTAAGGCCTCTCTGCAGTGCCGTACAACTCAGCACATATCCCCCACCCTTTTCTCCCACTAACAGAGCTTTCTGTTGGGGGGGGTCTGATCACTCCCAGGATTATTTATATACAGTGGCTTGCAAAAGTATTCAGCCCCCTTGACATTTTCCACATTTTGTCACATTACTGCCACAAACATGAATCAATTTTTTATTGGAATTCCACATGAAAGACCAATACAAAGTGGTGTACACGTGAGAAGTGGAACGAAACTCATACATCATTCCAAACATTTTTTACAAATCAATAACTGCAAAGTGGGGTGTGCGTAATTATTCGGCCCCCTGAATAATACTTTGTAGAAACCACCTTTTGCTGCAATTACAGCTGCCAGTCTTTTAGGGTATGTCTCTACCAGCTTTGCACATCTAGAGACTGAAATCCTTGCCCATTCGTCTTTGCAAAACAGCTCCAGCTCAGTCAGATTAGATGGACAGCGTTTGTGAACAGCAGTTTTCAGATCTTGCCACAGATTCTCGATTGGATTTAGATCTGGACTTTGACTGGGCCATTCTAACACATGGAAATGTTTTGTTGTTAACCATTCCATTGTTGCCCTGGCTTTATGTTTAGGGTCGTTGTCCTGCTGGAAGGTGAACCTCCGCCCCAGTCTCAAGTCTTTTGCAGTCTCCAAGAGGTTTTCTTCCAAGATTGCCCTGTATTTGGCTCCATCCATCTTCCCATCAACTCTGACCAGCTTACCTGTCCCAGTTGAAGAGATGCACCCCCAGAGCATGATGCTGCCACCACCATATTTGACAGTGGGGATGGTGTGTTCAGAGTGATGTGCAGTGTTAGTTTTCTACCGCACATAGCGTTTTGCATTTTGGCCAAAAAGTTCCATTTTGGTCTCATCTGACCAGAGCACCTTCTTCCACATGCAGAAGTCCAACTCCAATTTTCTGAGGAGTCTTATTTTTGGTCATTTTTTGGATTCTCTGATTGACCGAAAACTTCCAAGTTGACTCTGCGTTCTCTGATTGGTCCAATGCTTCCGAGTTCTGTGATTGGACTAAAATTCCCGAGTTGTGGTAATGCGGTATTTCCGATTTCTGATCGGAAATGCTCATTTACAATCAGTATTGCAGAAATGTTATTTCCCGCAGAATCCAAATCAGCATCCCTATTCAAACATCTTGTCAGTATAAAGGAACAAAGTCTGAAGAAGGTGTTTTAGCCAAAAGCTTACTTCTTTACTTCTAAGTTAACCAATAAATGGTGTCATCCCAAAACTTCTTGCTTCCTCCAGTTACTGTCTGTCTGTCTCAGGAGGTATGTTCACCTTCATGTGCTCTTTTTTTTATTTGTTTTAACCCTTTTATTCCTCTGAGCACTTCCAGTCACTTATCTAGGCGCAGGAAAAGATTTGCCTCCAGAGGTGGGCTCTAAATATCTATACTTACCTCTCAAGGATAAGCAGGATTCATGAGTATTACGCAGTTGTCCCCTGTGTTAGACCGCTCTCCTGTCATCGGGGTTATGGGTAATTAGAGAACACGGAAGGTCCTGCATCTCACATGCTTGGCTCCTTTGTCTAAATGATGGAATATTCTGGGATTTCCATAAGTGGATATTAGGCCATCAGGGCATTAATCACCTGCATTATTATAAGTAATAATTCATAATGAATCTATCGCTTAGCTTAGTGTATACGCATTGTATGCAGAAGAACAAGTATGGGCTAAAGAGCCCAGAAGAGAAAGTAAGTTCATGCATTTGTAGTCCAACTCCCAGATCAAACGTCTCCTTAAAAAGGGAAAGTTCAGGGACAAATACAAAAAAATAAAAATCTGCATCCACTTACCTGGGGCTTCCTCCAGCCCGTGGCAGGCAGGAGGTGCCCTCGGCGCCGCTCCACAGGCATCCGGTGGTCTCTGGTGGCGCGCCCGACTTGGCCAGGCCGGCGGCCAGGTCGGGCTTCTTCTGCGCTCCAAAATGCGCCTCACGGCGGCGCGCTGACGTTATCGGACGTCCTCCAGGCTGTACCGTGCAGGCTCAGTAGTTCTGAGCCTGCGCGGTACAGCCCGGAGGACGTCCGATGACGTCAGCGCGCCGCCGCGCGATGATGTCAGCGACCCTAACCCTAAGAGCCCCCTGGTGGTGCCTAACCCTAACCACCACCCCGTGGTGCCTAACCCTAAGAGCCCACTGGTGGTGCCTAACCCTAAATCCCCCCTGGTGGTGCCTAACCCTAACCACCCCCCTGGTGGTGCCTAACCCTAAATCCCCCCTGGTGGTGCCTAACCCTAACCACCCCCCTGGTGGTGCCTAACCCTAAATCCCCCCTGGTTTTGCCTAACCCTAAGAACCCCTGGTCAGGGCTGACGCTACCATTGAGGCAAAGGGGGCAATTTCCCCAGGGCCCCAGAGCATGTAGGAGCCCCCAAAGTGTCTCCCCCATCTTAACTGTTGCTCCCCGGCGCCTTTGCAGAGTCTTTGGCAGAGCAGCGTATCACCTGTACTGGTGGGCAGGTGAGACATTACACTACCAAAGACTCTGCAGAGGCCCCAGGGGGAAAAGTTAAGTTGGGAGATGATTGGAAAGGTCTACAGCCAGCTCAGGGGCCCAGGAGAGAAATGTGGCTGAAACAAAGAACAACTAATGCCACTTTTTGGTCGAGGGGTGTCTGTTGGAGGGGGCCCTGGGCTAATTTTGCCGTGGGGCCCCATTGTTACTAGAACCGGCCTTGCCCCTGGTGGTGCCTAAGCTTAAAACCTCCCCTGGTGGTGCCTAACCTTAAGACCCCCCTGGTGGTGCCTAACCCTAAATCTCCCCTCGTGATGCCTAATCCTAAATATCCCCTGGTGGTGCCTAACCCTAAGACCCCCTGGTGGTGGCTAACCCTAAATCTCCCCTGGTGGTGCCTAATCCTAAGACCCCTGGTGGTGCCTAACCCTAAATCTCCCCTGGCGGTGCCTAACCCTAAATCTCCCCTGGTGGTGCCTAGCCCTAAGACCCCCCTTAGTGATCACTTTATTGTGTGGTGAATGTTTTACAAATGGTGACTGTAAAAAATATATTACAATTTACATTACGTACTGATCGCTTTATTATGTGGAAAATAATATTTTACAAATAGTAAGGGATAACATTTTAAACAACGGTTTAGTTAAATACAATACATATGTTTAGTATATTTGTAAATGTGATTCATCACGGACGCGTTTTGTAAACTTAAATCCTTTACAAGCGCAGTTTGAAAACGTTAATAATCTCCGGCGCCCTTTTTTCCTGTTCGGCGCCCGTCAAACGATATTTAATATGGGAGTGAATGGCGGCACCCTTTTTGTCCACTTGCCTCATGCGCCCACATTTCCTGCTTCTGTGTGAACCAGCTCTGAGAAACAATAACAACAAAGATCTAGTGTTCCAAATCCCAAAGTCAGAATTTCATGTGCCTTGTAATGGGGTGAAATAAGTATTCCTTCCCCCCCCCATCAGTCAGCAAGATTTCAGTTTCCCAGTTGTCTTCACTGTATGCAGGCAGTGAGGTGAGGTTAAAGGGGCACTACAGCGAAAAACTGTAAAATTTAAAATATGTGCAAACATATACAAATAAGAAGTACGTTTTTTCCAGAGTAAAATGAGCCATAAATTACTTTTCTCCTATGTTGCTGTTACTTACAGTAGGCAGTAGGATTCTGACAAAAGTGACAGGTTTTGGACTAGTCCATCTCTTCATAGGGGATTCTCAGACATGTATTTATTTTCAAAAGCACTTAGTGAATGTCAGTTGCTCTATCCAACTGCCAAAAAACTGTGTAGGGAGCAGGAAAGCTGGCCGGCACAAATACTTTTTTGGGAATATTTTTTATAAAGAATAAAAGCCTTGCTGAGAATCCCCTATGAAGAGATGGACTAGTCCAAAACCTGTCACTTCTGTCAGATATCTACTGCCTACTGTAAGTGACAGCAACATAGGAGAGAAGTAATTTATGGCTCATTTTACTCTGGAAATACCCTCTATATAGGTAGCTATTCATGTAGAGGTGATGGGCAGATAGACCAACAGACAAATCTCTTTGTCATCAAATCTGATTAGAGAGAGATCTGTCGGCTGCCCACACACTGCAGGCCAATTCCAGATTGATTTCAGCATGAAATCTCTGGGAAATCAGCTGCATCCCCTGCTGCCCACCCTAGTGTATACATGGGCCTCCCGTATGTGCATTTTTACATGTCGCCCACCGCATGGTGCCCATCTGTCTTTGAAATACCGCTCCTCCATTTGTGCTATAGGTGCCACTGGTGTATAGCATGTAGCATGTGAGTGATGTCACCCACATGCTATGCGCCAGTATGGCACAGATGGAGGAGCGGGATACCGAAGTTGGTTGGGCACCACACGGTGAGTGACATAGGACATCTAATGTATAAATGCATGTGGGGGGGGGCACATGTATACACTAGGTGAAACAGCATTGGGGGTTTTGTCATGTTCCTCGCTTATCCTGATGTCGCTCGCTTTTACCAATGCACACCTGATCAACGACGGTGGCCCGACATCTTGCAGCATGTCCATACCTAAGAGCAATTTTGACCCGAAATTGGTTGCACCCATTTTCATCCAATTTGACAATAATAATCACATGGTCGACTGGCCACCAAGTCCAGTACTGTATGGCCACCTTAAAGGGCAACTGAAGCGAGAGAGCTATGGAGGCTGTCATATTTATTTCCTTTTAAACAATACCAGTTGCCTGGCTATCCTGCTAATCCTCTGCCTCTAATACTTTTAGCTATAGCCCTTGAACAAACATGCAGCAGATTAGGTGTTACTGACATTATTGTCAGATCTGAAAGATTAGCTTCATGCTTGTTTCTGACATGGCAATTGCATGAAAAAATGCCTTAAAACTTATACTTTAATGAAAATACACAAACCTATATAATAATATATAATAACATTAAAGAAAAGAAATCAGACACGTGGAGGCGTTTAAAGGCCGCGGCCCTTCTTTATTGGGGGTTTAACCAAACTTTAAACTTTAATTGCAACGTTATCTTAAAATAAACTGCAACCTTTATTAAGATTCACCTGTTGCTTACTTTATACCAACATGAATTATTGCCCTGTCAGTAGACCCAGGCAATATAACCGTTGCCCATAGCAACACACCAAAATGCCCGCCCCTCAGAGTGGGAAGCACTACCCCCCCAATAAGATTGGTACCGCGACAAACTGTCCTGCAGAGAAATAAAGGGAGGGAGGGTGGGAGAAGCTCGTCTGTTCCCAGCCAACTGATACAGTGACCCAGGTACCTCAGCTTTTATACTGTCCAAAGCTGCATTCTCATTGGTTCAGCTGGTGACCCAGCACCCAGACCAGAGCCAATCACCTCCCTTGCTCACAGTTCATCCTCTGATAAGCAATGTCAAAGCAGCATCCTCAGCAACAGATTGTTCTGGAAGCTGAGATGTATCTCCTCACAGCACCGCACCTGTAACAATAAAGAAAGACACAGCCAGAACCCATAGACCTGAATACATTTTCTTATCAGCCATTTCCCAGCAATTGCCATGAGTCCGTCACCCAAATTGTGTTCCTCCCTAACCATGGCAATTGCATGAAAAAATGCCTTAAAACTTATACTTTAATGAAAATACACAAACCTATATAATAATATATAATAACATTAAAGAAAAGAAATCAGACACGTGGAGGCGTTTAAAGGCCGCGGCCCTTCTTTATTGGGGGTTTAACCAAACTTTAAACTTTAATTGCAACGTTATCTTAAAATAAACTGCAACCTTTATTAAGATTCACCTGTTGCTTACTTTATACCAACATGAATTATTGCCCTGTCAGTAGACCCAGGCAATATAACCGTTGCCCATAGCAACACACCAAAATGCCCGCCCCTCAGAGTGGGAAGCACTACCCCACCCGGCAGGCTACGCCTGGCACCCCCCCAAAGCCGCAGCCTTCTCCACTGCCTCCTGAAGATTGACATTGAAGATGTCAAGTCCAATCTCAGACAGATGCACCGCATCCCACCTAAACAGGCCAGGCACAAACCCCTCCAACTCCACGTGCCTGTAGGCCATACCACCAATAACCGGCATGAATTTATTCATTTGCCTGTTGATCCTCTTGCGCATCTTGTTCAAGAATTTTAAACCGGAATACTTGTTCCACTTCAGACGAGGAACAATCTCCGAGAAAACAAAAATCGTATTTGGCAGCTGCTCATGCCAAACTTTCAGATCCGTCATCATCTCATGCATAAGGTCAAGAGTTTTACATTTCCCTAAATCATTCCCCCCGGCATGAATTACCACAATGTCGGGTGGGTGAGCGATTGACACACTTTCCTGCAATAAATGGTTTAAGTGATCCCACCGCAGCCCCCTAATACCTTTCCAGATCACGGTGAAGGACTGCTCAGGTAAGTCCAAATTAACAGTATAGGGCCTGACTGCAGCCCTTTTATTGGCCCAATAGATAAAGGAGTGCCCACATATCCAAACTGTTTTATGAGCACCTGCAAAACAAATAAAACAATTAGGACAAACAAAGGTTAGGCCGAACATAAATCTGGAATCGCTTGGATTCCCATCTGCCCAATCTCCTGATCACTTCCTCGCTCAAACCCATGCGGGCAGCCTCGGTTGCAGCTCCTATTCTAAAAGAGTGGGAGGAAAAACACTCCCCTCCCAAGCCCAATCTGTGAAGGCACAACTTAAACACAGAAGAGAACTGATATTTAGTTAAAGGAAAACCGTCAGCGTGACACAAAAAGGAATCAGACACACCACGAACCGACAGAAAAGATGACAAGACAGTTACAGGACATAGCACTGAGCCAGGCAACGCGTGCAGACGCAGCCAAACGCCTTTTGCCAGCTGGTCTGTTTTTGAACTCCTGATGAATATCAGGACAACCTCCTGCTGAATCACTACATCTCCGCACTTAAGTGGTGAGACCACCCACTTTGAGGGGGAGACAAACTCAGAAATGCGCAAAGCACCAAAATAAGCCAAACAAAAAGCCGTTTTAAACAGCATAGCCTCATAGGTAGTGTTGGGCGAACAGTGTTCGCCACTGTTCGGGTTCTGCAGAACATCACCCTGTTCGGGTGATGTTCGAGTTCGGCCGAACACCTGACGGTGCTCGGCCAAACCGTTCGGCCATATGGCCGAACTAAGAGCGCATGGCCGAACGTTCCCCGAACGTTCGGCTAGCGCTGTGATTGGCCGAACGGGTCACGTGGTTCGGACCCGAACGCGCTCTGATTGGCCGAACTGTCACGTGGTTCGGGTAAATAAATACCCGAACCACGTCATATCTCCGCCATTTGTCTGTGGGTTTAGCTTTGGGTAGGCAGGCAGGGTAGTTCGCGCTCCAGCCACGCTAGCCAGGGTCCCCCCCAGTCATTGTGTGTCGCTGCTGGGAATAGTAGTACACCGCTCGCTCAGCATTCTGTTTACTGCCACTCTGTGTACCTCGCTCAGCCACACTATATAGCATTCTGTTTACTGCCACTCTGTGTCTGCTGGGAATAGTAGTACACCGCTTGCACAGCCACACTATATAGCATTCTGTTTACTGCCACTCTGTGTACCTCGCTCAGCCACACTATATAGCATTCTGTTTACTGCCACTCTGTGTCTGCTGGGAATAGTGGTACACCGCTCGCTCAGCCACACTATATAGCATTCTGTTCACTGTTCTGTGTCTGCTTGGAATAGTGGTACACCGCTCGTTCAGCCACACTATATAGCATTCTGTGTACTGTTCTGTGTCTGCTGGGAACAGTAGTACACCGCTCGTTCAGCCACACTATATAGCATTCTGTGTACTGTTCTGTGTCTGCTGGGAACAGTAGTACACCGCTCGCTCAGCCACACTATATAGCATTCTGTTCACTGTTCTGTGTCTGCTGGGAATAGTGGTACACCGCTCGCTCAGCCACACTATATAGCATTCTGTTCACTGTTCTGTGTCTGCTGGGAATAGTGGTACACCGCTCGCTCAGCCACACTATATAGCATTCTGTTCACTGTTCTGTGTCTGCTGGGAATAGTGGTACACCGCTCGCTCAGCCACACTATATAGCATTCTGTTCACTGTTCTGTGTCTGCTGGGAATAGTGGTACACCGCTCGCTCAGCCACACTATATAGCATTCTGTTTACTGTTCTGTGTCTGCTGGGAATAGTGGTACACCGCTCGCTCAGCCACACTATATAGCATTCTGTTCACTGTTCTGTGTCTGCTGGGAATAGTGGTACACCGCTCGCTCAGCCACACTATATAGCATTCTGTTCACTGTTCTGTGTCTGCTGGGAACAGTAGTACACCGCTCGTTCAGCCACACTATATAGCATTCTGTGTACTGTTCTGTGTCTGCTGGGAACAGTAGTACACCGCTCGTTCAGCCACACTATATAGCATTCTGTGTACTGTTCTGTGTCTGCTGGGAACAGTAGTACACCGCTCGTTCAGCCACACTATATAGCATTCTGTTCACTGTTCTGTGTCTGCTGGGAATAGTGGTACACCGCTCGCTCAGCCACACTATATAGCATTCTGTTCACTGTTCTGTGTCTGCTGGGAATAGTGGTACACCGCTCACCCGTCACTGTATAGCATTGTGCTCTGTGTCGCTGCTGGGAATAGTGGTACTGTATAGCATTTCTGTACTGCCACTGTACTGCTGCCAGTCAGCGTGTACTGTAAGGATAAGTGAAATGAGGAAGAAATCCGGTGAAAGAGGGAGGGGCAAGGGAAGAGGTGTTTCCCCTGACGGTTCACGTACAGGCCACAGGGGAGCACCCAAGAAAACCCACTCAATACCACCCATGTTGTCCAGGACAACAACCCTCACAAATCCAAAAGAACAGGACCAGATAATTACTTGGATGACCTCTCAAGCGTCCAGCAGTGGGTTAAGCAGCACCAGCACATCACGCACGAGGTCCGAGTCCTCAGCCAGTTACAAGGAGCCAGTGGGCACAAAGCTGACACAACCGGCAGCGACACCACGCACACAACTGCCAGATAACCAGTCCGATGAATTACCTCAGGACACAATGGGGTATTCGCAGGAGCTATTCCCAGCCCAACAAACTTCCACCTTTCAAAGGTCAATGGAGGAACAGCCAGAAATGTTGTGCCTGGATTCACAACCGTTAACTGTGGGAAATGTACCGCGCACTGAAATACGAGGCGAGTCCGAAGAGGACTCGGAAACCCAAATCCCAGAGCAATTTGGGCAGGAGGGGTTGCAATTGCAGGAGGTCGGCCGACAAGATCTGGAAGACGACGTTGGAGTGTGCTGCGCAGAGGTTGTTGTGGGGAGCTCTACTCCACGGCGGTGGCCCACAATGACATATGACGAGTTTGAGGAGATGGAAGAGGAGGGTATGGACAATGTGGACAGAGACCCAGATTTTGTTTGTGAACGAGAACATCGCCGTCGTAGCAGCAGCACAGATGAGTCTGTTGAAGAACACACTGCTGCACGAGTTCGCCTTGTGCCACAAGGTAGGCGGCGCGCAATTTCAGGCACCACAAGCGTGGAAGTTCAAGTGAGAGGC
The DNA here is from genome assembly GCF_040937935.1 of Hyperolius riggenbachi. Classification (NCBI taxonomy): domain Eukaryota; kingdom Metazoa; phylum Chordata; class Amphibia; order Anura; family Hyperoliidae; genus Hyperolius; species Hyperolius riggenbachi. The sequence continues at coordinate 235,799,351 of NC_090656.1, read as the reverse complement.
AAAAGAGGAGCAAACAGAAATCGCCAGCAAGGAGGCAGGTGCTCCAAAGTCTGGGCTTTCTTTGAAGACTGCACTGAGGATGTTACCATGGCGATTTGCAAGGTGTGCAAGACCCGCCTGAGCAGGGGGAAAAATATTAACAACCTCTCCACCACCAGCATGAGCCGTCACATGCTATCCAAACATCCCACTCTTTGGGCAAACGCGTCAGGACAGGGTACCAGAAACAACACTGCCTCCCTTGGGTTCACCAGACCCGCCTCAGCAGCAGCAGTAGCCCAGCCATTGCGTGGTTCACAACATTCACAAACATCAGACGACGCTGACACTGTCACTTTCCGGAGTAGTGCTCTTGAGGTCTCCCAGTGTTCATCAAACACAACAACCAACAGCCCTTCCGTGTGCAGCGCTACGGTTCAGTTGTCTGTGTCGGAGATGTTTGAGCGCAAGAGGAAATTGCCAGCAAATGACCCCCGGGCCGTGGCAGTAACAGCCAGCATAGCCAAGCTTCTGGCCTGCGAAATGCTGCCATATCGATTGGTGGAGACAAACAGCTTCAAGGGCATGATGTCAGTGGCCATCCCACGTTACGTGGTTCCCAGCCGCTACCACTTTGCACGCTCTGCAGTGCCTGAGTTGCATGAGCACGTGGTCAGCAAAATAACCCGAAGCTTGAAGAATGCCGTTGCCTGCAAGGTTCACCTCACCACTGACACCTGGACGAGTGCGTTCGGCCAGGGTCGATACATCTCCCTTACCGCGCACTGGGTGAACCTTGTGGAGCCTGGCAGCGATTCCTCACCTGCTACGGCACGGGTGTTGCCCACGCCACAAACAGCTGCACCGCCGTCCCTCCCACTGGATAACAGCAGCACCTACCTCTCTGACTCCTTCTCCTCCAACGCATCTCAAAGCTGTACCTCATCCGGAAACGCTAACCCAGCAGCAGTAGGATCGTGGAAGCAGTGCAGCACAGCTGTTGGCATGCGTCAGCAAGCGTTGCTGAAGCTAATCTGCCTTGGGGATAAGCAGCACACAGGGGAGGAAATTTGGAGGGGAATAAAGGAACAGACGGATTTGTGGCTGGCACCGCTGGACCTGAAACCGGGCATGGTTGTGTGTGATAATGGGAGTAATCTCATTCGCGCTTTAAGGTTGGCTAAGCTGACACACATCCCTTGCCTGGCGCACGTGATGAACCTAGTAGTTCAGCGGTTCCTGAGGACATACCCAGGCGTGCCCGATCTGCTGTTGAAGGTGCGTCGAGTGTCCAAACATTGTAGAAATTCCAGTACTGCTTCGGGGGCACTCGCCAAGATGCAGGAGCGCTTCAATCTCCCCCACCATCGCTTGCTGTGTGATGTCCCTACGCGCTGGAATTCTACGCTGCACATGCTAGCCCGCTTTTGCGAGCAGAAGAGTGCAGTGGTCCAGTACATGACGGCGCAGTACCGAGGCGCATCCGGCCAGCTGCCAAGCTTCTGTGGATCCGATTGGGCCAACATGTTGGACCTCTGCCAAGTCCTCCAAAATTTTGAGCAATCCACGTTGCTTGTGAGCAGTGACAACTCTTCAGTCAGCATTACCATACCACTGCTGTGTTTACTGAAGAGGTCGATGTTAAAAATCAAGGAAACAGCTGTCATGATGCAACTGGGGGAATCTGAAGGAGAAAACGATCAGCGTGATGGTACCAACATCAGGCCATCCGCCTCAGGGAACGCTGGCCCCAGCAGCTATGACGAAGAAGAGGAGGAGGAACAGCTGGAGTTGGAGCAGGAATTTCATGCCACCACTGACGAGGGCCAGAGCGGTGCACGTTGGACTTCCACAATTCAACGCGAATGGTCAGCAGAAGCAGACCAGGAGGAAGGTGACGACTATGATGCATCACAACAACTATCACAACGCTCACAAGAGGATGATGAGGATTCTGGTAGGACTCTGGCACACATGGCTCAATTCATGCTAGACTGCATTGAACGTGACCCACGCATTGTGCGCATTCTGGACAACACCAATTACTGGGTTTATACCCTTCTGGATCCACGGTACAAACACAATGTTCCAAAACTGCTTGAAGAAAGAGTCAGACAGGTCAAAATGGAAGAATACCAGCAGGCCCTTGTGGAGACTTTAGAGAGGAGATTGACATCCTCCCCCTCCTCTAGCCAGTTGTACGCAGACAGACTGACTTCCGCAAACCCAGGACGACCAGGAGGGCAGCAAACAACGCAAGCCGCAGCTAGTACCCAAAAGGGAATGGTATCGGCAGTGTCCTTGGAGTGGGAAAATTTTCTGACACCCATGCAGCCGCAGCCCACTGAACAGCAAGCGTGCAGATCCACCTCCAACACCGATCGCCTGGAGAAGATGGTCAAGGACTACATGTCAGATGGCGTAGCTGTGTCGAACCATCCATCTGCACCCTTCAACTATTGGGTATCGAAGCTAGACACCTGGCACGAACTGGCAATGTACGCAATAGAGGTGCTGGCTTGCCCGGCAGCCAGCGTTATGTCGGAACGCTGTTTCAGTGCTGCCGGAGGCATCGTCACAGATCGGCGTATCCGCCTCTCTACAGACAATGCAGACCGTCTGACTCAAATTAAAATGAATCAATCCTGGATTGGAAATGACTACGCAACACTCCAGGACCCCAACCAAGTAACATGACCAATGAACATCTGGGATGGTGTTGCGTTTCCGGGCCCTGTTTATTGAACCTCTCATCTGTATTACATTTATGACTGCATGGCGGCAAAAAGCATTGCTGCTATATCCGCACGCTTTTTGTCCACATGCAAGGCCTGGGTTGTTGTGTCTCACAAAGCGTGGCCTTCTCCTCCTGCGCCTGCTCCTGTTCCATCACGTCTGCTGCTGCTGGGTTAGCGTTGCCGCGTGGTCCCTGTTTATTGAACCACTTATCTTTATTACATTTATGACTGCATGGCGGTACAAAGCATGCTATCCGCACGCTTCTTGCCCTCATGCAAGGCCTGGGTTGTTGTGTCTCACAAAGCGTGGCCTTCTCCTCCTGCGCCTCCTCCTGTTCCATCACGTCTGCTGCTGCTGGGTTAGCGTTGCCGCGTGGTCCCTGTTTATTGAACCACTTATCTTTATTACATTTATGACTGCATGGCCGTACAAAGCCTGCTATCCGCACGCTTCTTGCCCTCATGCAAGGCCTGGGTTGTTGTGTCTCACAAAGCGTGGCCTTCTCCTCCTGCGCCTGCTCCTGTTCCATCACGTCTGCTGCTGCTGGGTTAGCGTTGCCGCGTGGTCCCTGTTTATTGAACCACTTATCTTTATTACATTTATGACTGCATGGCGGTACAAAGCCTGCTATCCGCACGCTTCTTGCCCTCATGCAAGGCCTGGGTTGTTGTGTCTCACAAAGCGTGGCCTTCTCCTCCTGCGCCTGCTCCTGTTCCATCACGTCTGCTGCTGCTGGGTTAGCGTTGCCGCGTGGTCCCTGTTTATTGAACCACTTATCTTTATTACATTTATGACTGCATGGCGGTACAAAGCCTGCTATCCGCACGCTTCTTGCCCTCATGCAAGGCCGGGGTTGTTGTGTCTCACAAAGCGTGGCCTTCTTCTCCTCCTGCGCCACCCTCCTCCTGTTCCATCACGTGTGCTGCTGCTGGGTTAGCGTTACCGGTCCCTTTTCCTGGAACCTCTTATATGTATTACATTTATGACTGCATGCCGACAAAAAACATGTTACCTGTGCAAAGAAAACAGACATTTCCCGCATTTAAAAGACAGTTTTCCCTTTGAAACTTTAAAATCGATTTTCTCAAAAACTATAAGCTCTTTTTGCTAATTTTTTTTTCCTCTTGTACCCACTCCCAAGGTGCACATACCCTGCAAATTTGGGGTATGTAGCATGTAAGGAGGCTTTACAAACCACAAAAGTTCGGGTCCCCATTGACTTCCATTATGTTCGGAGTTCGGGTCGAACACCCGAACATCGCGGCCATGTTCGGCCTGTTCGGCCCGAACCCGAACATCTAGATGTTCGCCCAACACTACTCATAGGCAGAGCTGCAAATCAAAATCAAAACTGAACACAGATCACCCAATAAGTTAAAGCAAACAGGGCGTCTACCATCTCTCACTGGGAACTGTTTCCTATAACCTCTAAGGAATTGTTTCACTACAAACTGATCATGAACAGGCTGACCCCCCCTAAGTTTCCTAAAAAATGAAATACCCGCCAGACATTTGGACAGCATGCTGAACGATGCGCCAGAACTAACTCTATCACAAATGAACCATAACACCAAAGATACATCAGTAGACATTATAGATTCCTGATTAGCCATGCAAAATACAGACCATTTGTCCCAGGCCTCTTTATACGATGCCCACGTGGACGGAGCCAAGGAACGCTGCACTGTGTCTTCTATGAGTCCCATATAACCCTCCACAGGTGGGGCGGACACGCCTCCCCCTCCGGCTCTGCATCTGGCACCAAACTCCGAAAAACCTGAAATTGTTGCCGAGAAAGGGCATCAGCCACCGTATTTTCTTTTCCAGGCAGATATACAGCCTTGAGCCATATGTTATATTTTAAGCAATACAAAACCAAAGCTCTCAAAACCTTCAATACCAAAGGGGATTTGGAAGTTTGACAATTCACTGCATAAAGGACCCCTTTGTTATCCGTTTGTAACAGGATGCGTCTGTTCTGAAAAAGGCCGCCCCATAAGACAACGGCCACTAACACAGGAAAAAGTTCTAGTAAAACAATGGATTTTGTGGCTCCACAAACAATCCAATCAACCGGCCAAGGTTCCGCAGACCATTTACCTGCCCAGAAGGCTCCAAAGCCCACTGAACCAGCTGCGTCAGTGAATAACTTTGCTTCAGAATTCAAAATAAAATCCCCTTGCCAAAAAGACCGGCCATTAAATTCACTCAGGAAATGCTTCCACATAAACAAATCCGCTTTTATCTCGGCTGAAAGCCTAACATGCCAATATGGGTGCTTAATACCTGCGATGGACAGAGCGAGCCTCCTGCAAAATACCCTTCCCATTGGTAAAACCCTCGTGGCGAAAGCTAACATGCCAAGAACAGATTGTATGACTCCAACCTGAGCTTTCTTTACACTACACAAAACACCCACCTCTTTCCTCAGCTTTTCAATTTTTTCGTCCGGCAGCCTGAACTCCATCGCTATTGTATCAATGGTGATACCTAGAAAAACTAAACAAGTACATGGGCCAACCGTCTTTTCCGCGGCGAGTGGGACGCCGAAAAACTCCATCAGTGAACAAAAAGAAGATAAAAGCGAAGCGCATATCATGCTGTCCTTAGGCCCTACAAAAAGAAAATCGTCCAAATAATGCACTGTTGCCCCCAGCTCGTGCTCAAGAGACACAGCCCACTCCAGGAAGGAAGAGAAAACTTCAAAGTACATGCAAGATAAAGAACAGCCCATGGGCAAACATTTATCAAAATAAAATTTTCCATCTAAATGAAAACCTAAAGAAGAGAACCCCCCTGGCCAAATGGGCAATAAACGGAAGGCGGATTTGATGTCTGATTTAGCCATTAATGCACCCGGGCCATATTTTTTTACCACTCCTACCGCCTGGTCAAAAGATATGTAGCGGACTGAAGACCATTCCTCTGGGATGGTATCATTGAGGGAGCCACCCGTTGGATAAGACAAGTGATGTATAATGCGGTATTCACCAGGCTCCCTCTTTGGCACCACCCCAAGCGGAGAAAGTCGGATATTGGGAAAAGGAGGGGCTGAAAAGGGGCCAGCAACCCTCCCCAAGTCAATTTCTTTTTGAATTTTTGCCCGAACAATTTCAGGGAAATCAGCTACTGATTTTAAGTTATCAACCCAGGTACAGCCACTACCCGTAAAAGGGGGGATAAAAAAGCCATGGGTAAAGCTGTCAAACAAAAATTTAGCTATCCGCTGGTCTGGAAAGGCCTCGAGCCATGGCAGAAGCCTTTCCAGAATCACCGGACTCGGGGCTTTTAAGAAAGGACTGCTGCGAGCCAGAAGATTTTTTTAGGCATTTTATCACCGCATGAGAACCCCCACAAAACGAGCACTCATGTTTAAAACGACAATTGGTGAATTTACAGGTGGACTCATTAAATGAGAAACATACTCCCTTCCTGAGCTGCTGCGGGGCACCGCCAGCAGGCTTTGGCTGCTGTGACCTGTAAGGCATCATTACTGACAGCCAAAGGTCCACGTCCTTAGAGCCCCAATTAAGATTTGGATGCACTGCCATCTTTTGCCTGAAAGACTCGTCATATTGAAACCAGCTAAGCGGACCCAAGTTTTTGTATGCTTCCAGCACAATGTCAATATGACGAAATAAGCCTTTGCATTTCTCAGGGAATTTGTCAGTAAGAATACTCGCATATATACAGAAAGCCTGAAGCCAGTTGTTAAAAGTTCTGGCTACAGGCCTCCTCCTGTCTACCTCAGCATCTTTCTTGTCCTTTGCCACAAATTCCTTATTGGAAGGCAATAATGATAATAAATCAATGTACTCTAAACGCCAGATCTTTTCCTTCACACTGTCAGGCAAATGGAAACCCAAAGGGGAACCCTCGCAAGGAACTGCCTCCTTGTAACAGACTTCCGCCACCCCGGACCGTTGCATGTTGAATGCGGGTGCTGGCGCAGAAGGAAAAGATGTACCAGAAATAGTGTTAGTTACTGTAGTCACAGGAGGAGATGAAAAACCTACATAAGGGTTAAACCAAGAAGAGGTAGATAGAGAGCATGTACTAGTAACAGGAACAGAAGACATAACAGGCACAGTGGGGACATCAGCTGTTGGTGTGTTAACATTAGACAATGAAAATACAGGGGCAGGCTGCGGTGTAGACACACTAGGACCAGCCCAAACAGTCGCAGGAGATGCCTGCAAAACACTGCCCCCGCCTCCCCCTACAGCTCTCCCCACACCCAGCTGCCCCACTATGGCTTGCAATGATGACAAAACTAAATCCAGTTTAAGACTGGTAGCATCAGGGGCAGAGCCCCTAGACTCACCCAGTCGTCCGGGTCTGGCATCCTCCGGTGCTGGAGGGTCCCCTCGCACAGGTGCAGGGGTTGGAGGTCTCACTTCCGAGTGCTGGGCAGAAGCAGCTGGGAATCCATGAGAGGGCCCCGCTCCCCCCGACAGGGGCAGCGGGCCTGAGGCACTGTGGGTCCCGGAGGATGAAGCAGTAGGCGCAGTGGTACGACTCCCCGCACTGAAAGGAGTGCATCGGCGGCTTCCGTTCCGGGCAGGGGGCGGAGAATATGGCCGGGTCTTCTTCTTCTTCCGGATAGACGTCCTGGGAACTTCCGGAGCAGGCTCCTCCCCTTCCACCTCCTGCGCTCCACAGTGGACAGCAGCGGAAGCGCTCGGAGGGAGGTCGGAGGGGCCCGCCCCCAGCAGCAGGGCAGCATTATCTGATGGCTGTAGGACAGCCTGACGGGTCTCCAAAGTGGGAACCAACGGGGTCGGCGGGGTCGCAGCAGCCAAACCAGCACTTGATGAAGGCACAGCCGGCGGTTGAGAAGAGTTCATCGCCGCTAGTAGAAAGCGCAGTCTCTCCACACCATCAGGTGATTGGGCAGTAGCCAAGAGCTCACTGAGGACATCCATGGAAGCACCAGGTAAGGAAATGCCAATGTCCAGAATAGGTTAAATCCTGTCCCAGTCCTTGTCGAGGTAGAATGTAAAGGGAAAAACCTGAGGCAGAAAATCCTCAAAAACGTCCAAAAACCCAGAGGGTAAATGAAAACAAAGTAGATGAAAGAACAAACAAAAGGAATAAATAAATAAAGGAAATTAAAATAAAAGAGAAATAACAGAATCAGTAAGCAAAAGCAGGGCTGTGACAGAGAACACAGAAGCTCGTCTGTTCCCAGCCAACTGATACAGTGACCCAGGTACCTCAGCTTTTATACTGTCCAAAGCTGCATTCTCATTGGTTCAGCTGGTGACCCAGCACCCAGACCAGAGCCAATCACCTCCCTTGCTCACAGTTCATCCTCTGATAAGCAATGTCAAAGCAGCATCCTCAGCAACAGATTGTTCTGGAAGCTGAGATGTATCTCCTCACAGCACCGCACCTGTAACAATAAAGAAAGACACAGCCAGAACCCATAGACCTGAATACATTTTCTTATCAGCCATTTCCCAGCAATTGCCATGAGTCCGTCACCCAAATTGTGTTCCTCCCTAACCATTATTTAGACACTACTGCATAAATAGACCAGCATGACTGCCAGACAACCGCTATTGTATAAAAGGAAATAAATATGGCAGCCTCCATATATTTCTCACTTCAGTTGTCCTTTAAAGAGAACTTGTACTGAGTAAAATTATTTAAAATAAACACATGAGGTAACTTCAAATGAACATTACATAGTTATCTTGCCATCAGTTCCTCTCAAAAGCTCACCATGTTCTTCTTACAGTGATCCCTTCCAGTTCTGACAACATTTTGTCAGAACTGAAATATATCAGTTGCTGTCAGTTTTATATCAGTTGCTGTCAGTTACAGCTCAGAGGAGAACTGATGTGTCCATGTTTCCCAACATGCTCAAGTGGCCAATGTAACAGTTTAACAGTGTGCTGACCAGGAAGCTGTTATGAGGTAATAACCATTTTCAAAATGGAGGATGGAGAATTCCATTGATCACAGTGGACAAACAGCACGCAGGAGAGGAAAAATAGATTGAGGAGTACACTATACAGGAGGTAAATATGACTTGTGTATGTTTATTTTGACTTTTAATTTTCAGTTCAGGTTTTCTTTAAGGGAGAGGTCCTAATCCCAGCTAGTTACAGGACCTGTATAAAAGACACCTCTCCATAGAAACAATCAATCACTCACATTCCAAACTAGCCACCATGGCCAAGACCAAAGAGCTGTCTAAAGATGTCGGAAACAAGATTTTTGACCTGCACAAGGTTGGCATTGGCTACAAGACTACCCCAAGCAGCTTGGTGAGAAAGTGACAACAGGTGGCATGATAATTTACCAATGGAATGCTGGGTACACACAGTACGATTTTCCGTGTGATAGATGGATCAGATAGATAAAATCCGTCACGTCCGATATTGCTCCCGATCGTTTCCGCACTCGATTTCTCATAGCGGTGAATGGGAAAAGATAAGAAAAACGAATGAAGATAAGAGAATTGAGTGCAGAATCGTGCAGAAAAAGCGATCGGGTCGCAAAATCACACAAAAAAACGTAACGTGTACCCAGCATAAGAAACACAAAGTATCTGTCAGTCTCCCTCGGTCTGGGCTCCATGCAAGATCTTATCTCGAGGAATTGATGATGACTGCAGAGAATATGCAAAGAGGAGTAAGTGAGTTAAATTGCCTTCTGATGTGTGAAAATCTGGTGGCCAACTACAGGAAACATCTGACCTCTGTGATGACCAACAAGGGTTTTGCCACCAAGTACTAAGTCATCTTTTGATCGGGGATCAAACACTTGTTTCCCTCACTACAATTCACATCAAGCTTTGAGGGTTCTTTTGTGGCTATTCAGTCTCTCACAGCTGCAATAAAGCGGCCATTATAATTATAGACTGGTCATTTTATGGTCTGAGGCAAACAAAAAACATCAGCAGGGGACCAAACACTTCTCTCCCTCGCTGTACTCTGTGCGGTGCTGCAGAAGATGTCAGTGCTATACAGTATAAATACATAATAATGATATGGTAGGACATTAGACTATGGCTATGGTAGGATTAGATTGTGAGCTCCTCTGAGGACAGTCAGTGACATGACTATGTACTCTGTAATGTGCTGCAGAAGATGTCAGTGCCATATAAATACATAATAATATGGTAGGACATTAGACAATGGCTATGGTAGGATTAGACTGTGAGCTCCTCTGAGGACAGTCAGTGACATGACTATGTACTCTGTAATGTGCTGCAGAAGATGTCAGTGCCATATAAATACATAATAATATGGTAGGACATTAGACAATGGCTATGGTAGGATTAGACTGTGAGCTCCTTTGAGGACAGTCAGTGACATGACTATGTACTCTGTAATGTGCTGCAGAAGATGTCAGTGCCATATAAATACATAATAATATGGTAGGACATTAGACAATGGCTATGGTAGGATTAGATTGTGAGCTCCTCTGAGGACAGTCAGTGACATGACTATGTACTCTGTAATGTGCTGCAGAAGATGTCAGTGCCATATAAATACATAATAATATGGTAGGACATTAGACAATGGCTATGGTAGGATTAGACTGTGAGCTCCTCTGAGGACAGTCAGTGACATGACTATGTACTCTGTAATGTGCTGCAGAAGATGTCAGTGCCATATAAATACATAATAATATGGTAGGACATTAGACTATGGCTATGGTAGGATTAGACTGTGAGCTCCTCTGAGGACAGTCAGTGACATGACTATGTACTCTGTAATGTGCTGCAGAAGATGTCAGTGCTATACAGTATAAATAAATAATAATGATATGGTAGGACATTAGACTATGGCTATGGTAGGATTAGATTGTGAGCTCCTCTGAGGACAGTCAGTGACATGACTATGTACTCTGTAATGTGCTGCAGAAGATGTCAGTGCCATATAAATACATAATAATATGGTAGGACATTAGACAATGGCTATGGTAGGATTAGACTGTGAGCTCCTCTGAGGACAGTCAGTGACATGACTATGTACTCTGTAATGTGCTGCAGAAGATGTCAGTGCCATATAAATACATAATAATATGGTAGGACATTAGACTATGGCTATGGTAGGATTAGACTGTGAGCTCCTCTGAGGACAGTCAGTGACAGGACTATGTACTCTGTAATGTGCTGCAGAAGATGTCAGTGCTATACAGTATAAATACATAATAATGATATGGTAGGACATTAGACTATGACTATGGTAGGATTAGACTGTGAGCTCCTCTGAGGACAGTCAGTGACATGACTATGTACTCTGTAATGTGCTGCAGAAGATGTCAGTGCCATATAAATACATAATAATATGGTAGGACATTAGACTATGGCTATGGTAGGATTAGACTGTGAGCTCCTCTGAGGACAGTCAGTGACATGACTATGTACTCTGTAATGTGCTGCAGAAGATGTCAGTGCTATACAGTATAAATAAATAATAATGATATGGTAGGACATTAGACTATGGCTATGGTAGGATTAGATTGTGAGCTCCTCTGAGGACAGTCAGTGACATGACTATGTACTCTGTAATGTGCTGCAGAAGATGTCAGTGCTATACAGTATAAATAAATAATAATGATATGGTAGGACATTAGACTATGGCTATGGTAGGATTAGATTGTGAGCTCCTCTGAGGACAGTCAGTGACATGACTATGTACTCTGTAATGTGCTGCAGAAGATGTCAGTGCCATATAAATACATAATAATATGGTAGGACATTAGACTATGGCTATGGTAGGATTAGACTGTGAGCTCCTCTGAGGACAGTCAGTGACATGACTATGTACTCTGTAATGTGCTGCAGAAGATGTCAGTGCTATACAGTATAAATAAATAATAATGATATGGTAGGACATTAGACTATGGCTATGGTAGGATTAGATTGTGAGCTCCTCTGAGGACAGTCAGTGACATGACTATGTACTCTGTAATGTGCTGCAGAAGATGTCAGTGCTATACAGTATAAATACATAATAATGATATGGTAGGACATTAGACTATGGCTATGGTAGGATTAGATTGTGAGCTCCTCTGAGGACAGTCAGTGACATGACTATGTACTCTGCAATGTGCTGCAGAAGATGTCAGTGCTATATAAATACATAATAATATGGTAGGACATTAGACTATGGCTATGGTAGGATTAGATTGCAAGCTCCTCTGAGGACAGTCAGTGACATGACTATGTACTCTGTAATGTGCTGCAGAAGATGTCAGTGCTATATAAATATATAATAATAATATGGTAGGACATTAGACTATGACTGTGGTAGGATTAGATTGTGAGCTCCTCTGAGGACAGTCAGTGACATGTCTATGTACTATGTAAAGCGCTGCAGAAGATTTCAGTGCTATATAAATGCATACTAATAATATGATGGGACATTAGGCTATGACTATGGTGTGAGCTCCTCTGAGGACAGTCAGTGATGTGACTAATATGTACTCTGTAAAGTGCTGCAGAAGATGTCACTGCTATATAAATGCACAATAATAATAATAATAATAAGGTAGGACATTAGGCTATGACTACGGTAGGGATTAGATTGTGAGCTTCTCTGAGGAGTCAGTTTCATGACTATGTACTCTGTAAAGTGATGCAGAAGTTGTCAGTACTATATAAATACATAATAATAATAATAATATGGTATGACATTATGGTAGGACATTAGACTATGACTATGGTAGGATTAGATTGTGGGCTCCTCTGAGGACAGTCAGTGACATGACTATGTACTCTGTAAAGTGCTGCAGAAGATGACAGTGCTATGTAAATACATAATAATAATACGGTAGGACATTAGACTATGACTATGGTAGGATTAGAGTGTGAGCTCCACTGAGGACAGTCAGTGACATGACTATGTACTCTGTAATGTGTTGCAGGAGATGTCAGTGCTATATAGATACACATAAATAAAACATCTTCAGAAAAAAGAGCGGTACACATTACCCATGTAGACACCTGGTATATAGGTGCAGTGTGTATCTGGTCATTCAGAAGCCTTCCTCAGTCGCATACCTGCCAATCTGCTCAGAATCTGATAAATGCTGGGAGAATTTATGGCCAGAGAAAACACTTTGATTTTATTTTGATTACTCTTGCAAGGTTAAACTCTGATCAATTAGGTAATTAATTATACAGATCTTTTTAGCAACTTCTGCAGACGTGTTTAAGGGAAACTGTACAGAGTCATTAAAACTTGGCAGATCCATAGAACGAGGGCCCGAGGCGCGTTTCAGAGCGTGCAGCCGAACTGAGGTAAGAAAAAAAATAACAGATAAAAAACCTGGAATAAAGTCTACGGGATCGGCAAGGCACCGAGACGCACATCTGAATAATGACACGGCTGAAACTTTCCACGTTCCCTAACATTATTTTAATGATCGGTAATTGACGACTCCAGCAAGTGGGCCGTGTTTTGTTATTCCAAGGTAATGCTGCGTGATCGGAAATCGTTCATCACGGCAGCCGTTACTTAAAGCTTAAATTCTGGGTTCACGGAATCAAAAATTATGCTATACATCAACCCCCACTTAGAGGAAGTCTGCATTTAAAAACTTAAACCTATGAAGATATCTTACCGTATTTACCGCCGTATAAGACGCACTTTTTCCATAGCTCCCAACTGTCCCTATTTCAGAAAGGACAGTCCCTCTTTGGGAACCCTGCCCCTCTGTCCCTCTTTCTTCCTCATTTGTCCCTTTTTCAGGACTCCTGTACAGATCTGTGTAAATACATAGCTCCCAACTGTCCCTTTTTTGGCGGGACAGTCCCTCTTTGGGAGCCCTGTCCCTCTTTACTCCCCATTTGTCCCTCTTTCAGGACATTGTCCCTCTTTCTATGCAAACGTATATATCTCTCTACTAAAAAATGTTTTTGACTAAACTTTATTCCCATCCTTTAAATTGACATATTACTAATTTTAAAATGTTACTATGAAGGGAAATGGACCATTATAGAAAGGACCAGTGTGGTCTGAATTATAAAACAACATATTTTTCTTATGAAATCTTTATGATATGTGTGACTAGGGGCGTGGCTTAAGTGTCCCACTTTCTTAGCTGAAAAAGTTGGGATGTATGTAAATATATGTATTTTTCTACTGAAAAATTGTTTTTAATTGACTCTAAACTGTATTACCATCCTTTAAATTGATATATTTCTTACTTTCATAGGTTAATATGAAGAAAAATGAACCAGGATAGAAACGACCAGTGTGGTTTGAATTAAAAAATAACATATTTTTCTTATGAAATCTTTATAGTATCTGTGGTTAGGGGTGTGGCGGGGACAGGGCTAGAAGTGTGATGAAGGTGTGGTTATGGGGTATGGCAGGGGTGTGGCTTAAGTGTCCCTCTTTCTTATCTCAAAATGTTGAGAGGTGTGCGATGACAGTCGCCTGCCAGATTCAATTGAATTGTGAAGTTGATATGTGTACTATATATAGTATATAACATGAGTTAATTGTTGCGGTTGTGTTAAGGTACCCATACGTCTATCTACTTGGCGGCCAATTGACCATCCAATTCGATAATTATCAAATCGAATGAAAATCGGTGCCGCCAAGTGCATGCCCGATCGCCGATGTGACCAATTTCGGGTTGAAATTTGTCACATGCATCGATCAAACGTGCTGCAAGGTCGTCTTGCTCGATCGGGTGTGTGATGGTAATGGCGAGCGAAATCAGGACGAGCGATGTCACACACACGCCCATGTATAAGCCAGCAACTACATGGGGTGCATGAATGCTGATTGCAGCGGTGGACACGGACAGGTTAAGATAGTGCACCGGGCCCCAGAGGGCCATATATGACATTAGGGTGGAGGCAGTGCAGGTGGCTGGATAGTGTAATGGTTAAGGGCTCTGCCTCTGACACAGGAGACCTGGGTTCTAATCTCGGCTCTTCCTGTTCAGTAAGCCAGCACCTATTCAGTAAGAGACCTTGGGCAAGACTCCCTAACACTGCTACTGCCTATAGAGTGCACCCTAGTGGCTGCAGCTCTGGTGCTTTGAGTCTGCCAGAGGAAAAGTGCAATATAATAGTCTTGTCTGTGTCACAAGGCCAATTCTTGATTGGGAATCGGCCTGCGGTGTAAGCACTTGTTCACACCTGGGAGCGTTTTGTGCTTTTTTTGAGCCCCGGCGACTTTGAAAAATGCCCTAAAATACCTTGTGCAATAAATCCTTATGGGATAGCTCAAATCAGCGCGTTCCGGCTGCATGTACCATCTTGCGATTTTGCTACAATGGAAGCTATAGGAAAAAGTCCAGGGATGAACAGAAACTACACCAGTGCGAATTTACGCATCGTAGTTCGCATCTACGCATCATAATTTGTAGGTAACCAAGAAAAAGTATACCGCTCGACTCACAGAACGGAGACAGTGCTGGAACTAGGGCTGCCCAGCCCGGACTCAATGATAGGTGAAGGAGATCCGCACAATGTCTCAACAATCCATAAGTTTATTCAGGACGTATCCCATGCACATAAAAAAGAGGTACTCCGACTGACATGTTTCGAACCTACATGGTTCTTAATCATAACATGTAGGTTCGAAACATGTCAGTCGGAGTACCTCTTTTTTATGTGCATGGGATACGTCCTGAATAAACTTATGGATTGTTGAGACATTGTGCGGATCTCCTTCACCTATCATAATTTGTAGGTGAAGTTCCAAAACTACGCTTACGAATTTACGCATAGCAAAGTACCGCTACGCGTAGCCTACACCCACTATGCGTAGTTAACATGTGTATTGCGAAGTGAACTATGAATGTGTTACTCGCGTTTATTTTTCCGCGTGCGATTGTATGCTTACAAATTTACGCATTGGAAAGGGGAAGTGTTCCGGGCATAAGCAATTAAAGAGAACCCGAGGCGGGGTTCTGAGAATAAAATCCCCATACAGAGGCTGGGTCTGGCTATAGAGCCCAGCCTCTGTTGCTATATAGATCACCCCTAAGCTCCCCCCCCCCCTGCGCTCTGTAATCCTCCCATAAAACACAGTCGTGCTGCCGACATGCAGCTTGTCAGAGCGCGCTGTGTTTACCTGTCCTCTGTCAGTCTCGCCGCTCCCCGCTTCCTGCATCGCTCCGGTCCCCGCCCACGTCCCTTCCCTTGCCGTTGATTGGAGGGAAGGAACGCGGGCGGGACCGGAGCGATGCAGGAGGCAGGGGAGCACCCGAGACTGACAGAGGAGAGGTAAACACAGCCGCACAGCGCGGCTGTGAGTTATGGGGTATTGCAGAGCGCAGGGGGGGCTTAGGAGCGATATATATAGCAACAGAGGCTGGGCTCTATAGACAGACCCAGTCTCTGTATGGGGATTTCATTCCCAGAACCCCGCCTCGGGTTCTCTTTAAAGAGTAATTAATGCCGAAATTTTTCCGCATAAGGGCATAAGCGTACGCATACACTACGCTTTGCACTACGCGTAATTGCGTGTTTTAATGCGTAGTCTACGAAATGCATACGCAGCGAAGATTTGAATTCGAAGCCGTAGTTTGGCGAAGCGTAATTGCGTAAAACTACGCGTAGTTCCAGCGTAGCGAATTTGGCTGACTACGACCATCCCTGGGGAAAACGCAAAACGCTCACAAATCTCTTTTTCTTTTTTTTTTATCCGGCGATTGTGTACACGTACGCGTTTTTAAGGATACATACATTGTATTTATTATTTTTGCCGGGTCAAAGAGTTCACTTCCTGACTGACATCAGGAAGTGAAAAAAACAAATTGCTCTGCAAAAGCGCTTAGAAAAGCGCTTTGCACAAAATCGTACCACGCAGTGGAGCGCCAGGAGGGGACAAAATGCCCCCAAAAATCAAAAATCGCTGCCGTTTAGATGTGAACAAAGCCGAATGGGATTCAATCAGAGAGAGATTTGTCTCTTGGTGAAATCTGCCCATCACTGCTGGATTTATGGCTACCTCTGCATGATCATGCATAGACATGAGGGGCTTGATTCACAAAGCGGTGCTAACTGTTAGCACGCCTGTGAAAACCCCCTTAGCACGTCTGAACGAGCTTTTCACGCGTAAAACTTTACGCGCGCAAAACTTTACGCGCGCACTGCACAGCAGGGCGCTCTGCGCGAAGTGCCCATTAAAGCCTATGGGACTTAGCGCGCACATAGGACTTAGCGCGCGATCTGATTGAGAAAACCGGTCCTAACCTACTTAGCACCCTGGTTAGCGCGCCTAAAGACTTTAGACGTGCGAAGTAGGTTAGCACCGCTTTGTGAATCAAGCCCGAGGTCCCTAGCACCGGCGTAACAATAGGGGATGCGACCCCTGCCCTCGCAGGGGGTGGGCCCGCTCAGGGCCGATTTGTGGGGCAGGAGGGGTCGCAGCATAAGAGGAGAGCGTTGCTGCAGATTGGTGGGGAGGGAGTACATTCCCTCCCTCACCTTGGGCTCTCCTCTCAGCGCTTCTCTCCTGCAATCTTTAGTGACAGCAGCAGCAGCGGCGGCAGGATAACACATACCTCCTTCGCCCTGGAGGTCTCCGATGTCTAAGAGCTTCATGCTACTTCCTGTTTACACAGGAAGTGACAAGAAGCACTTATTTGATCTGAGACCTCTGGGGCGAAGGAGGTACGTGTTATCCTGCCGCCGCCGCTGCTGCTGTCACTAAAGATTGCAGGAGGGGAGCGCTGAGAGGAGAGCCCAAGGTGAGGGGGGGGATGTCCCCCCTCCCCACCGATCTGCAGCCACGCTCTCCTCTTATGCTGCGACCCCTCCTGCTCCACAAATGGCCCCGAGCGGGCCCTGGGGGCGTTTTTTTTTTTTTTGCAGTGGGGCCCGGGGATTGCTAGTTACGCCCCTGTCTCCTAGACCCCGGCAAGCTAAACACTGCAAATCCTTGCTTTTATGCTGCATTTTTCATTATATCAGACCAGGAAACGAAACAGAGAATTAAAAGCAGAAAACTGGAGAAGAAGTCGGAGAAAATATAAACAGTGAAAATCCCTTTACTTACCTGTAAGCTTCAGATGGACAGAGATTCCCATCCGCGGATAAAGCCAGTTAATGTGGCGGATTTTGCAGCTACTGTGTAACACGCACCATTGCCTCTAATTTTCTCAGCACCTTCTTCAGAGGTAATGCTGATGAGGCCTAAAACGTCCTTCGCTCGGCGATTTGGTACCCGGAGGGCACAGGCCGCGTCTCATCTGCATGCCGGTCAGGAGATGTTTGTTTAGTGCAGATGACATCCTATTGTTTGCCGGGGATTTTTATGCACACATGCCTCTTTGTATTTCCATTCTGTCCGCCTCGAGGATTACATCGCATTCCACCCAATTCTTTCAGATTCCTTCGGAATCCAGGAGGCAAACAGAACCTGTTTGTTAACTAAAGCCTTAGATTGGGGGGGGGGGGATGCGGCGCCTGTTTCTTATTCATAGAAGGTTGCTCCAAAGGGCAACTCCATCCAAACTGCTACATAAAAACACAGACATGGAGATATCCTAATCTGCTAATTAGGACTACGTACAATTTCACATTTACCCCAATATGTAAGTATTATTTGGAAATTCAATCGTGTGTAATCCATTTGTAATTTTGCATACCTATGTGTAATTTGGAGCCAAATTTAGCAGTTAATAGCAAAGCCTTCCCATACATGCTATCATCTCCAGAATCGCTATGTATCGTATGTTAGTGAACCAAGCACCACGTTTAGCACCCAGGGTATACCAACAGCACATTTAAAATGCATGCTAACAATGTGGCTCAAAAAATTTTTTTTACCTCTTCTTTTTATTTAGAAGTTTAGCAGCAGAGGGTTTCATTAGCCTACTTCCAAGGCCTGTCCGACCGCAAAAGTTGCAGGCAGATAAGGACTGATGTAATTATTTTAGTGCACACATTAGCAGGGAGCAAATAAAAGGTTTCATCAGCAGGGGGGGGGGATAGGACACTGTGCTTCAAAGCATTTAGAGCAATTACAGATGCTATCTTCACAGCTTCCCCTGGATAAATAATAGGCTTCTAGAAGGGGCTGGGGAAACATGGCAGTTCCTATGGCCATTAGAGAATAGGAAAAAAGTGGTGCTTGGTTCCCTTTAAGGACATTAGTAGTAATAAGTCAAAAAGACGGTGCAGTTTTTTTGTAAAAAAATAAATAAATCAATTTTAAAAATTATATATATATA
The DNA here is from genome assembly GCF_040937935.1 of Hyperolius riggenbachi. NCBI lineage: Eukaryota > Metazoa > Chordata > Amphibia > Anura > Hyperoliidae > Hyperolius > Hyperolius riggenbachi. The sequence continues at coordinate 235,780,469 of NC_090656.1, read as the reverse complement.
TATATATATATATATATATATATATATATATATATATATATATATATATATATATATATACATTTCGTGGCAAAATGTCATTTTACCAAGTTAAGAAAAAAATTCCCTTTGAATTTTTTCAAAAACTGCAGGGTCTTTTTGAATTTTTTTTTCATGTCAATCCAATATTTCCCTTGAACTTTGTAGCATGTATGGGGGCTTCACTATTACTCATTCAAGTCTGGACAAAATTATGCAAAAATGATTTGAAAATGACGCGTAATTACAAAATTATGTTTCCTGATTATGGTTACAAATCGAATAATTTTTTTCTTCCAAAATTTTGGTTTATGATTTCACATCATAATTCCCAATTTCGATTCAGAACTGCGAATATCCAAAATTTGTATTTATCACTACATAGGCATATTGGAACATTGTTGCCTATATACAGGGCTGCCCAATTCCTGAAGGGCCGAGGTCTACTCACTCACACAATTTTGGCATAGCTCAAAATATTTGCTGGGATTGAATTGGGAAAGGTGGGGTTCATTATGCTGGCAATAATATAATAGTAGTAGCAGGGCCAGTTCTAGACTTTTTGCTGCCTGAGGCAAACTTGAGAGAATACCCCCCCCCCCCCCCCCCACACACACACACACACCATCTGGAATGATCGCGCAGTACCCAACAATTTACTCTGCTTCATTTAATGTTCACAGTCAGCAAGGGAGCATAAACAACAACTTGAGACCTGATATGTTGCAGCTCAACACAATAACACACTGGCTGGCTGGCTGGCTGGCTGGCTGGCTGCGAGTCTGTGACAAAGAAACTACTCACCCTCAGCCAGTCGGCTGTCCTCCATTCCTCCTCAGTCAGGACAGCAGTGCCACCTCCTCCCTTCTGCTGTCCATGTCACATGAAACTCTGCTACTCTCCTGCTCCCCCCTCCTCACTCACTGTCAGACTCCTCACACAGCACAACAAGCTGCTTTTCCCCAATGCTGCTCTCCTGCCTTCCCCTCCTCACTCACTGTCACACTCCTCACACAGCACAACAAGCTGCTTTTCCCCAATGATGCTCTCCTGCCTCCCCCTCCTCACTCACTGTCAGACTCCTCACACAGCACAACAAGCTGCCTTTCCCCAATGATGCTCTCCTGCCTCCCCCCATCCTCACTCACTGTCAGACTCCTCACACAGCACAACAAGCTGCTTTTCCCCAATGCTGCTCTCCTGCCTCCCCCTCCTCACTCACTGTCAGACTCCTCACACAGCACAACAAGCTGCTTTTCCCCAATGATGTCCACTTGACCTCGCTCTCCTCTCACTTCTCCTCCTACTCTGACTGCATGCTGTTAGTGTAAACGCAGTACAAACATGCTGCCCCTGTAATCTCTGCCACCTGATGCAAGTGTTTCACTTTGCTTCATGAGAGAACCGGCCGTGGGTAGTAATCATTTTATCTTTGTGCCTGTCAGTATCTTTCAGAGTCTGTGTCATATACCTACAGATTAGGCACTATCAGGTCCGGAGAGGATTCACTCTCATTTGCATGGTGACATCCCACCCCCTCACCCCTCTCAGCTAGTGTTGGGCGAACACCTAGATGTTCGGGTTCGCGAACGTTTGCCGAACACCGCCGCGATGTTCGGGTGTTCGCGCCGAACTCCGAACATAATGGAAGTCAATGGGGACCCGAACTTTCGTGCTTTGTAAAGCTTCCTTACATGCTACATACCCCAAATTTGCAGGGTATGTGCACCTTGGAAGTGGGTACAAGAGGAAAAAAATATTTGAAAAAGAGCTTATAGTTTTTGAGAAAATTGATTGTAAAGTTTCAAAGGAAAAACTGTCTTTTAAATGTGGAAAATGTCATGTTTCTTTGCACAGGTAACATGCTTTTTGTCGCCATGCAGTCATAAATGTAATACAGAGAAGGGGTTCCAGGAAAAGGGACCGGTAACGCTAACCCAGCACCAGCAGCAGCACACGTGATGGAACAGGAGGAGGAGGCGCAGGAGGAGAAGGCCACGCTTTTTGAGACACAACAACCCAGGCCTTGCATGAGGACAAGAAGCGTGCGGATAGCATGCTTTGTACCGCCATGCAGTCATAAATGTAATAAAGATAAGAGGTTCCATAAACAGGGACCACGCGGCAACGCTAACCCAGCAGCAGCAGACGTGATGGAACAGGAGGAGGCGCAGGAGGAGAAGGCCACGCTTTCAGGCGCAACTCAGGCCTTGCATGAGGACAAAAAAATGCGTGCGCAAAGCAATGCAATGAGTAGTTTTCAGGACACAATGGGCTATTCGGAGGAGCTATTCCCACCCCCACAATCTTCTACCTGTGAAAGGTCAATGGAACAGCCACAAATGTTGTGCCCGGATTCACAACCTTTTTCTGTGGAAAATGCACCTCGCACTGAAATGCAAGGCGAGGCCGAGGATGAACATGACGTCAACAACTCAACATGACGCAAAATGGGGGCGGAACAGAAAGCTGCATTCAATGTTTTGAAGGCCTTAATTGCCTCCGGTGGCCAGTTAGATGCATCATTCATCACACCCAAATCCCAGAGCAATGTGTGCAGGAATTTGAATCGCAGGAGGTATACCGAGATCATCTGGACAAGTGACCAAGTGACCAAGTGACAAGTGACCAAGTGACAAGTGACAAAGTGAAAAGTGACCAGTGACAAAGTGACAAAGTGACTGACAAAGTGACAAAATGACAAAGTGACAAAATGACAAAGTGACAAGTGACAAAGTGACAAGTGACAAAGTGACAAAGTGACCAGTGACAAAGTGACAAGTGACAAAGTGACAAGTGACAAAATGACAAAGTGGCAAGTGACAAAGTGACAAGTGACAAAGTGACAAAGTGACCAGTGACAAAGTGACAAGTGAGAGGTTGTTCTGGGGAGCTCTACTCCACTGCACACAGTCACATATGAGGAGAGGTCTCGTCGGGACTGCTGATCCTCCTCAGCTTGCTCAAAGCCTTGAGGGTTCCTGAAGATCCTCTGCTTGGAGTTCGCCGGGGTTCAGCTTGGTGTCGGGGTCGGCGGCGTCCTCCTCACTCCAACGTGGCAGATCTTCTGTTGAAGGAAAAAAAAAACATTTTTAAAAGTCCAGTACCGTTTCTGAAGGACTCACCAAGAGATGCAGGAGCGCTTCAATCTAGCGCACCATCGCTCGCTGGGTGATGTCCCTCCCTATGCGCTGGAATTCTACGCTGCACATGCTAGCACGCTTTTGCGCAGTGCCGAGGCGCATTCCAGCAGCTAGCTACCAAGCTTCTGTGGATCTGATTGGGCCACCATGTTAGATCTCTGCCAAGTCCTCCAACATTTTGAGCAATCCACGTTGCTTGTGACTGAGCAGTGACAACTCTACAGTCAGCATTACAATACTACTGCTGTGTTTACTGAAGAAATCAATGTTGAAGATGGAAACCGCTGGCATGATGCAAGTGGGGGAATCTGAAGATGAAAACGATCAGCGTGATGATACCAACATCAAGCAACCTGCCTCAGGAAACGCTGGTCCCAGCTATGACAAAGAACAGGACGAGGAACAGCTGGAGTTGGAGCAGGAATTGGATGCCCCCACTGCCGAGGGACAGAGCGGTGCACGTTGGACTTCCACAATTTAGCGGGAATGGACAGCAGAAGAGGAAGAAAGTGATGCTGGTGACGAATATGGTGCATCACAACAATCACAACGCTCACAAGAACATGAAGACAGAGGAGTCTGGCAGGATTCTCTGGCACACATGGCTCAATTCATGCTAGACTGCATTGAACGCGGCCCGTGCATTATTCACTATTCATTATTATTCATTATTCTGGACAACACCAATTACTGGGTTTATACCCAGTTTATACAAACACAATGTTAAAAAACTGATTGAAGAAAGTGTCAGACAGGTAAAAAATGGAACAATTCCAGCAGGCCCTTGAGGATGGAGACTTTAGAGAGGAGATTGACAACCTCCTCCTTCTCTAGCCAGTTGTACGCCGACAGACTGACTTCAGCAAACCCAGGAGGACCAGGAGGGCAGCAAAGAACACAAGCTGCTGCTAGTGCCCAAAAGGGAATGGTATTGGCAGTGTCCTTGGAGTGGGAACATTTTCTGACACCCATGCAGCAGCCCACAGAACAGCAATCGGGCAGTTCCACGTCCTCCAACACCAATCGCCTGGAGAAGATGGTCAAGGTCTACATGTCAGATGGCGTAGCTGTGTTGAACAATCCATCTGCAGACAGACGGTGAGTGTGACAGCACAGAAGGACCATGGCAACTCACTCATAGTACCACAGTTTGATAGTGCTGCCCAAAAAATTATATGGATCCGTGGACACGGGCAGTACTGGGAAGTGGGAACGCAGATTTTAGTACCTAAACACACGATACAACATGTTTTCCGGGGTCGGACTCTGAGGCACATACAGATGGTCCCGATCATCATCCTCATCATACAACTCTTCTCCTGAGTCTGACCCACCCACCACCTCTGCCACCCCAACAGACACAGACCCCTCATCGTCCTCAACATTAACTTGGGATGCTGGCCTGAGCCAGACCTCCTCCTCCACATCAGGCCCCATCATCTCCTCAATGGCAGCCCTCATTAATCGCTCTGGCGACGGACCGATGGACACAACGTTCTCCTCCGGGGAGGGCTGCTGCTGACCACTGGCTGCTGGGGTGGATGTTATAGCTTGCGTGGGGCGTTGGCTGTTGCTGTTGTTGGGAGTGCTGCTCACAGCGGAGGTCTCTGAGGAACTCATGGTGAGCTCATATAGTGGTTGGCGGTGAGTGGAGTATTACTGATCCCAGCAATATACACACTGACTGGCAGAGTACGCAATGCTATATAGTGTGGCTGAGCGGTGTACACAGAGTGTCAGTAAACACAATGCTATATAGTCTGGCTGAGCCGTGTACACACAGTGGCAGTAAACAATGCTATATAGTCTGGCTGAGCCGTGTACACACAGTGGCAGTAAACAATGCTATATAGTCTGGCTGAGCGGTGTACACAGAGTGGCAGTACACACAATGCTATATAGTCTGGCTGAGCGGTGTACACACAGTGGCAGTACACACAATGCTATATAGTCTGGCTGAGCCGTGTACACACAGTGGCAGTAAACAATGCTATATAGTCTGGCTGAGCGGTGTACACAATGCTATATAGTCTGGCTGAGCGGTGTATACAGAGTGGCAGTAAACAATGCTATATAGTCTGGCTGAGCGGTGTACACAGAGTGGCAGTACACACAATGCTATATAGTCTGGCTGAGCGGTGTACACACACTGGCAGTACACACAATGCTATATAGTCTGGCTGAGCGGTGTACACAGAGTGGCAGTACACACAATGCTATATAGTCTGGCTGAGCCGTGTACACACACTGGCAGTAAACAATGCTATATAGTCTGGCTGAGCGGTGTACACAGAGTGGCAGTAAGCACAATGCTATATAGTCTGGCTGAGCGGTGTACACACAGTGGCAGTACACACAATGCTATATAGTCTGGCTGAGCGGTGTACACAGAGTGGCAGTACACACAATGCTATATAGTCTGGCTGAGCGGTGTACACAGAGTGGCAGTACACACAATGCTATATAGTCTGGCTGAGCCGTGTACACAGAGTGGCAGTAAACAATGCTATATAGTCTGGCTGAGCGGTGTACACACAGTGGCAGTACACACAATGCTATATAGTCTGGCTGAGCGGTGTACACAGAGTGGCAGTACACACAATGCTATATAGTCTGGCTGAGCGGTGTACACAGAGTGGCAGTAAACAATGCTATATAGTCTGGCTGAGCGGTGTACACAATGCTATATAGTCTGGCTGAGCGGTGTACACAGAGTGGCAGTACACACAATGCTATATAGTCTGGCTGAGCGGTGTACACAGAGTGGCAGTAAACACAATGCTATATAGTCTGGCTGAGCGGTGTACACAGAGTGGCAGTACACACAATGCTATATAGTCTGGCTGAGCGGTGTACACACACTGGCAGTACACACAATGCTATATAGTCTGGCTGAGCGGTGTACACAGAGTGGCAGTACACACAATGCTATATAGTCTGGCTGAGCCGTGTACACACACTGGCAGTAAACAATGCTATATAGTCTGGCTGAGCGGTGTACACAGAGTGGCAGTAAGCACAATGCTATATAGTCTGGCTGAGCGGTGTACACACAGTGGCAGTACACACAATGCTATATAGTCTGGCTGAGCGGTGTACACACAGTGGCAGACAGTACACACAATGCTATATAGTCTGGCTGAGCGGTGTACACAGAGTGGCAGTACACACAATGCTATATAGTCTGGCTGAGCCGTGTACACAGAGTGGCAGTAAACAATGCTATATAGTCTGGCTGAGCGGTGTACACACAGTGGCAGTACACACAATGCTATATAGTCTGGCTGAGCGGTGTACACAGAGTGGCAGTACACACAATGCTATATAGTCTGGCTGAGCGGTGTACACAGAGTGGCAGTAAACAATGCTATATAGTCTGGCTGAGCGGTGTACACAATGCTATATAGTCTGGCTGAGTGGTGTATACAGAGTGGCAGTAAACAATGCTATATAGTCTGGCTGAGCGGTGTACACAGAGTGGCAGTACACACAATGCTATATAGTCTGGCTGAGCGGTGTACACAGAGTGGCAGTACACACAATGCTATATAGTCTGGCTGAGCGGTGTACACAGAGTGGCAGTACACACAATGCTATATAGTCTGGCTGAGCGGTGTACACAGAGTGGCAGTAAACAATGCTATATAGTCTGGCTGAGCGGTGTACACAGAGTGGCAGTACACACAATGCTATATAGTCTGGCTGAGCCATGTACACACAGTGGCAGTAAACAATGCTATATATAGCGTGGCTGAGCGAGGTACACAGTGGCAGTACACACAATGCTATATAGTGTGGCTGAGCGAGCGGTGTACTACTGTTCCCAGCAGCGACACACAATGACTGGGGGGACCCTGGCTAGCATGGCTGGAGCGCGAACTACCCTGCCTGCCTACCCAAAGCTAAAGCCACAGACAAATGGCGGAGATATGACGTGGTTCGGGTATTTATTTACCCGAACCACGTGACCGTTCGGCCAATCAGAGCGCGTTCGGGCCGAACCACGTGACCCGTTCGGCCAATCAGAGCGCGTTCGGGGTCCGAACCACGTGACCCGTTCGGCCAATCACAGCGCTAGCCGAACGTTCGGGGAACGTTCGGCCATGCGCTCTTAGTTCGGCCATGCGGCCGAACGGTTTGGCCGAGCACCATCAGGTGTTCGGCCGAACTCGAACATCACCCGAACAGGGTGATGTTCTGCAGAACCCGAACAGTGGCGAACACTGTTCGCCCAACACTACTCTCAGCACAATACTAACTGAATCATAAAAAGAACTATAAGAGGGACCCAAAGATATATTCTAATCTCTAAATTATACTGTATAGGAGTAGATAAATCTTACCTCCAGAAAAGAACAAACCACATGGGTAGATAAAACGTTTTAATGATGCACAATAAGGCAACTCGTTTCACAGGTACTGGCCCGCTTCCTCTGGTCAATAACAAGTGCCTAAGTTTGCAGCAGTCACGGGTGTGGGTGCCTCTCAGAGAGGCACAGATCAGCACGTACGAGGTACGTCCAGAAACAACAAGAGGTTAAGGTCTAAGGTCCAAGGCCCAGACCTTTCCAGAAATCTGGCCCTGATGACAGGGTGAGGGGACATGACCCATCTATAATGTGTAAATGGTGTTCTGAGCCCTTAGAAACAAACCAGAGTGAATGATAGCCCACTAGCCATGGGCCACTATGCAAGTCTGGACCTGCCTGCTTATAGTATTGTGGGAGTTGGTGATAGTTTCCAGAGGCAACTTACAGCTTAGCATCCATCGGAGAAGCTCCCCGCTGAGATATCTGCGGCATCCGGCACACAGCAGCGCCAAAGCTTTTAACGTCTCTCCAGTGGAGCCGCCTGACGAACCATCCGAGCATCCTACCGGGATTTAGACACGGTCACTTCCAACAGTACCTCTACAGAAAGGATGGTCTGCTTTTATTAATCCGAAAAAGAGGGGGAGGGGGGAAAAACACCAGCAATAGCCTGTAAGACCCACTCCAGGCAAAAGATGCAGAACAGAGTCCACAGGAATAAAAGCTTTCTAAGCATGGTTTGAAACATATACCATAAAGTCAATGCATACTACACCCACAAACTCAGAGATAGACACTTCAAAAGACAGCGCTTCAAATAGAGACACATCAATAACAAATAATATGAGAGGGACAGAAACAATGCTGGAGAGATTGAGAGGCTGGCGTGCGTAGGCGTACAAAGAGGAGCTATGCAATTATACCTATATTTATTCATACCTGTATACATACAATATATATATATAGAGAGAGAGAGAGAGTTTTTCCTTTTCTTTACATTTCTCACTGCCATCCTTTAGATTTTTGTCAGAGAAAATCTCTATAAAATATGTTTGCCAATTGTATGTATCTGTTGTTTGACTGTACTGTAAGTATTTAAAATTAGAGTTGGGCCGAACGGTTCGCCTGCGAACGGTTCCATGCGAACTTCAGTGGTTCGCGTTCGCGTCCCGCAGGCGAACCTTTGCGGAAGTTCGGTTCGCCCCATAATGCACATGGAGGGTCAACTTTGACCCTCTACGTCACAGTCAGCAGGCCCAGTGTAGCCAATTAGGCTACACTAGCCCCTGGAGCCCCACCCCCCCTTATATAAGGCAGGCAGCGGCGGCCATTACGGCCACTCGTGTGCCTGTATTAGTCAGAGTAGGGCGAGCTGCTGCAGACTGTCTCTCAGGGAAAGATTAGTTAGGCTTAGCTTGTTCCTGTCTGGCTGCATACCTGTTCTGTGAACCCACCACTGCATACCTGTGCTGTGAACCCACCACTGCATACCTGTGCTGTGAACCCACCACTGCATACCTGTTCTGTTCAGTGGACCCGCCACTGTATACCTGTTCATTGAACCCACCACTGCATACCTGTGCTGTGAACCCACCACTGCATACCTGTGCTGTGAACCCACCACTGCATACCTGTGCTGTGAACCCACCACTGCATACCTGTTCTGTTCAGTGGACCCGCCACTGCATACCTGTTCTGTTTAGTGAACCGCCACTGTATACCTGTTCTGTTTAGTGAACCCGCCACTGCATACCTGTTCTGTTCAGTGGACCCACCGCATCAGTGCGCATACCTGTGCAGTTAAGTGAACCCGCCACTGCATACCTGTTCTGTTCAGTGGACCCGCCACTGCATACCTGTTCTGTTTAGTGAACCCGCCACTGCATACCTGTTCTGTTCAGTGAACCCACCGCATCAGTGCGCATACCTGTGCAGTTAAGTGAACCCGCCACTGCATACCTGTTCTGTTCAGTGGACCCGCCACTGCATACCTGTTCTGTTTAGTGAACCGCCACTGTATACCTGTTCTGTTTAGTGAACCCGCCACTGCATACCTGTGGCCAGAGCTGTCCCAATTTGCCATCCAACTTCTCTCCTGCCCTGCCGCAAGCGTCCTCTCAGAAAGGACCTTCAGCGCAGCTGGAGGCATTGTCACAGAGAAGAGAAGTCGCCTAAGTCACAAAAGTGTTAAGTACCTCACCTTTATCAAAATGAATGAGGCATGGATCCCGGAGGGCTGCTGCCCGCCCCAAGACTAAGTCAGTCCCCGCACATACAGCATCTCTGCCTGCACGCCGTGTGACTGGCTGCCTGGCCTGCCCCAAGAAGACTAAGTCGCTCCCAGTCCCTCCACACAGCATGTCTGCCTGCAGGCCGCTTGACTACCTTCTCCGCCACCACCAACAGGGTCCGGGACTCCAGGCGGATTGCTGAATTTTTTAGGCCGCTGCTAGCAGCGGCCGCTGTAATAATTTTTCGGGTGCGTGTACATGACTGCCTAATTTTTCTGGCTGCACTGCGGGCAGCTGCAACAACAAAAGAAAAGGCATGTACATGCGCCCATTCCCCTTCGTGATCATTACCTTGCCGTGGTGAAGGGGCTTGCGTATCACAATGGAGCAATGACCGGCGCCTAGATGAGTGTCTCGGGGGGCACACCCACGATAATAAGGTCGTTGCCTCATTGTGGTCAGACCAAATTTGATCAGCTGGACAGTCACTGTTCTGTCATTCAGCTACATCAGCCAGGTGACCATATGGGCTGTAAAGCCACCAAAACCTGCACTCTCGCCATGGTGCGCACCAGTAAAGCACGGCCGTCACTACACAAACAGCTGTTTGCGGTGCGTTACACGATGAGTTTGGTGTGTCAGTGTGAAGCAGTACCTTAATTACACTACCTGATTGATGTATACACATGCAAGATGTTTGAAAGCACTTTAGGCCTGTCATTTAGCATTCAATGTGATTTCTGCCCTTAAAACGCTGCTTTGCGTCAAATCCAGATTTTTCCCGGGGACTTTTGGCATGTATCCCACTCCGCCATCCCCCCCTCCAGGTGTTAGACCCCTTGAAACATCTTTTCCATCACTTTTGTGGCCAGCATAATTATTATTTTTTTTCAAAGTTCGCATCCCCATTGAAGTCTATTGCGGTTCGCGAACTTTAACGCGAACCAAACCTTTCGCGAAAGTTCGCGAACCCGGTTCGCGAACCGAAAATCGGAGGTTCGGCCCAACACTATTTAAAATATACCGTATATCCTGGAATATAAGTTGACCTCGTGTATAAGTCGATTCCAACATTTGACCATCTTAAGGTGGATTTTTTTATTAACTCAAGTATAAGTCTACCCAGCAAAGTTAATGGCTGCACTTGGGGCTCCTAGGGGGTTAATAACTGCATTGCATACAGTATTGCAGCCATTAACCCCTCCTGTCCCTTAAGGGCAGCCAATAACTACTCCAGGCCCCCAAGTGCAGCAATTATTCAACCTCCCCTCCCCCCCCCCACTCCTGCAGCCCACTATTTCCCCCTGCCCCTTACCTTATTAATTGTTGTATTGCTTCACCATGTGGATTTGACAGATAGCGAATACTCTGGAATTGTGAATAATGGCCCATACTCACGGGCAACCAAAACTGCATGTCGCTAGCACACGGGAGCGTGTGCGCGACAGTTCGGCGACAGCTCGTCGCCACGTCCCTCCGCATACACACTGCGGAAGAGGGACTAGTGGCACGACGGAAGCTGTCGCCGACGTTCCTCCTCCCCACCGGAAACGCAGTGCGCCGGCTATGGGGTTGCTGTCGCTAGTCCGCATACACACGCGGACTATCGACAGTTGCGGCGAAGTTGCGGCGCCAACTGTCGCTAGGCGATTGACCGGTTCAATCGCCTGGTGACATCTGCAACGAGCGACGGTTCGGGGTGCGCACCCGTGCAACACCTCATACTCACGGGCAACCTGTCGCCGAAACACGCGCGTGCCGCGTGTTGCAGCGACAATTGTAGCCTGTGGGTATGGGCCATGAGACTGTGGTGTAGATTTAGTGGCCGCAGTTTTTATAACAATATTGTTAACTAGCCGACCCGCAGCGTATCATACGCCGCATAAAGGGGTAGAGGGCAGGTAGGGGGTATTGGGCACAGCGGCGGGGAGGGGGGTCGGACCCCCCCCCTCAACTGGGTCCCCCATGTGTGCTCCCCCTCCAGCTTAAGCTCAGCAGGAACCCCCCCTCACCTGGGTCCCCCATGTGTGCTCGCCCTCCAGCTTAAGCTCAGCAGGACCCCCCTCCCTCACCTGGGTCCCCCATGTGCACTCCCCCTCCAGCTTAAGCTCAGCAGGACCCCCCTGCCTCACCTGGGTCCCCTATGTGCACTCCCCCTCCTGCTTAAGCTCAGCAGGAACCCCCCCCCCTCCCTCTCCTGGGTCCCCCATGTGCGCTCCCCCTCCTGCTTAAGCTCAGCAGGACCACCCTCCCTCACCTGGGTCCCCCATGTGCACTCCCCCTCCAGCTTAAGCTCAGCAGGAACCCCCCCTCCCTCACCTGGGTCCCCCATGTGCACTCCCCCTCCAGCTTAAGCTCAGCAGGACCCCCCTCCCTCACCTGGGTCCCCCATGTGCACTCCCCCTCCAGCTTAAGCTCAGCAGGACCCCCCTCCCTCACCTGGGTCCCCCATGTGCACTCCCCCTCCAGCTTAAGCTCAGCAGGAACCCCCCCTCACCTGGGTCCCCCATGTGCATTCTCCCTGCAGCTTAAGCTCAGCAGGAACCCCCCCTGCCTCACCTGTGTCCCCCATGTGCGCTCCCCTCCTGCTTAAGCACAGTAGCAGCCGCCACTATTAGTAAGAGGCAGCGGACGGGGATGCCTCACCTCTTCCGTGTTCCAGCGTGCGATCCACTGTTGTCACTTCCTGCAATGCTCCCCACTGTATTGGTGTAATTTGCCTTTTTAAAACAGAAGGAAATCTGCAATAATTCAGCTATAAGTGAACATTTTTAAATATGCAATTTATCCCTTTTCAACCTTAGTAATGCAAGCAAGCATCCCCACTGGTGTATAGCAAGCTTATAGCTTTAAATTTTACACAGCTATATCAAACCCACATGTGACAGCCTGTTTCAGACTTTTGGTTCTCATCAGTACATAGCAGAGATTGATATGGCAGTATGAGATGGGGCTTGGACCAGTACAACAGAGTAACCAAGCAGCTCGGGGTGACCCAAACCACTCGGAATGTATAGGGGGATAAAAGGAACCAAAAAGACCTTCTACTAAAAAAAAATCAAAGCTTGGTGTAATTTGGCTTCTTAAAACAGAAGAAAATCTGCAATAATTCAGCTATAAGTGAACATTTGTGGTTACCCACAATGCACCGCTACTAAATATGCAAACTATTCCTTTTCACTCTTGGTAAGTCAAGCAAGCCTATGGGCCGGATTCACAAAGCGGTGTAAACTGTTTAGCACGGTTGTGCTAAACAGTTAGCACGTGAAGTGCCGTTCGCGGACTTTTGCGCGCACAAAGTGCTGCGATTTGCGTGATTGCGGTCTTTTGCACGCACAATTTGCCACAAATCGCGGTACTTTACACACGCAAAAGTCTGCGATTGCAGTCTTTTGCGCGATTCACAGCACTTTCCACGCACAAAAGTCCACAAATGGCACTTCACGTGCTAACTGTTTAGCACACCCATGCTTAACAGTTTGCACCATTTTGTGAATCAGGCCCTATAGCTTTAAATTTTACACAGTCATATCAAAACCAAATGTGACAGCCTATTTCAGACTTGTAGTCCTCATCAGTTCACAGCAGAGATTGATATGGCTGTATGAGATAGGGCTTGGACCAGTACAACAGAGTAACCAAGCAGCTCAGGGTGACCCAAATTACTAAGAATATATAGGGGGATAAAAGGGACCAAAAAGCCCTCCTACTAAAAAAAAGCAAAGCTTGGTGTAATTTTCCTTCTTAAAATAGAAGCAAATCTGCAATAATTCAGCTATACGTGAACATTTGTGGTTACCCACAATTCACTGCTACTGAATATGCAAATTATCCCTCTTTGCCCTTGGTTTGATATGACACTACTTCTTCTTCTTGCTTGGACCAGCCCCTTCTTCTTGCTTGGACCGGCCCTGGGGGCAGGGCTCTACTTCTTCTTCTTGCTTGAAGGTTGAGGCACTTACTCTATTATATATATAGATTGTTGTGGCCAGGACTTTCAGACCTGTGTTTTTTTGGCATTTCCTTTATCAAGGATACGTTGCTGTAAATGGGAATGTCACTAACAATTACACACATTACTCAGTGTGCTCAGTGTTGTTTTTGACTCGTGTATAAGCCGACCCCTATACTTGTATTTGGTGAATCAGACTTAAATTTCTAGACTTATAGTCGAGTATATTGCTGTGTTATTGCTGCTGTTTTTGACATGAATAAAAGAGCATAAATACTGAAGCTGAAGTGGTGCTGATCCATTTGTCTTCTATAATCTATGTTCTATTATAGTCGAGTATATACAGTTTTTCTTTACTATATATCAATTTTAAATACAGTAATACAGTATGAATTATTTTGTTAAAATAAGGACTGTGGCCTCCATCCTAAAGCTAAGTACCCACAGAACGCTAGATCGTGGAAATCTACAATCTATCGTGCAAGATCTTAAAGAGGAATATAACCCTGCATTTCAACTTTGCTCTAAAACATTATTTACAGCTTATTATATGCAACCAGCATTTTTTTTTTACTAGACCAGCATTGGAAGGGTTACACACAGAGCTTTAAAGTTCCGTGGAGAGAACTGCTCCCCGCAGGAGAAGTTTAGATAGATACATTTAAGTAAACAGAATGTAACAAGTGAGGAATGTTACACACTCTTTGGCTGTCCTCCAGCTCCTGCACAGTCAGAGAGAGTGTGTAACATTCCACACTTGTTACATTCTGTTTACTTAAATGTATCTATCTAAACTTCCTCTGCGCGGAGCAGTTCTCTCCGCGGAACTATAAAGCTCTGTGTGTAACCCTTCCAATGCTGGTCTAGTAAAAAAAAATGCTGGTTGCATATAATATGCTGTAAATAATGTTTTAGAGCAAAGTTTAAATGCAGGGTTATATTCCACTTTAAGCGGCGTTTTGTGAACAGGCCTGCTGTGACAGCGTTTTGTGACAGGTAGGTTCGACGAACGTTATGTTAATGATTTTATTGTTTAATGAGGGGGGAAGTTCTGTAGACTTTAGTGGAAACAGTAGTGATCTGTACACACAGGTGTCGTTGAGCGGTGGTTTCCGATGTGACTTTGATGTGCCTTTACCAGTTGTTTGTTGCTTTTTCGTGTAATGAAAGTTACACAATGTCGGCTGGAAGGAATGTCCGTCTATCAAAATGACAATCCTTGCCTTGGATATGGACCTTAGAGGACAACTGTAATGAGAGGGATGTGGAGGCTGCCATATTTATTTCTTTTTAAGCAATACCAGTTGCCTGGGAGCCCTGCTGATCTATTTGGCTGCAGTAGAGTCTGAATCACACCAGAAAAAGGCATGCAGCAAATCCTGTCAGATCCCACAATAATGTTAATGACACTTGATCTGCTGCATTCTTGCTCAGGGTTTATTAAAGTATTAGAGGCAGAGGATCAGCAGGGCTGCCAGGCAACTGGTATTGTTTAAAAGGAAATAAATATGTCAGCCTCCATATCCTCCTTAAAGTTTTCCTTTAGCCTACTTTTTACAATGGGCAAACACAGATGAAATAATTTATAGAGGATATGTAGTGAAAATTATGTATTTATTTATTTTTACAATATTGATTTATAGATTATTTAGTCAGGGTTTGCCCACTGTAAAATCTTTCCGCTCCCTGATTTACATTCTGAAATACATCACAGACGGCAGAATGTTTGTTTACTCAAAATCCTAAAGCTAATAGAAAACATACTTGGGGCTTGATTCACAAAACTCTTATCACGGTCGCGCTAGCGTTTTGCGTGCGCTATAACGCGTGTAACAGTTTTCGATCGCAAATGCAAATTTGTGCACAAAATCGTGGCCGTTTTAGCGCAAAATGTAGTGTTTTCGTGCGAAAAAAAAATGGCCATGATTTTGCACGCAAATTCATGATTGGGTGCGAAAAACGTTACGCACGCAATAGCGCTAGCGGGACCGTGATAAAAGTTATCACGGCTTTGTGAATCAAGCCCTTGGTCTCCCAGAATGCTCTAGGGGGAGAATTCCACATGTTTAATCAGCCTAGACTGTGACATCACTGGGGGAGGGCAGGGCTGAATAAAGGAACTGTTTCTGATGCGGAAACCAGGAAAATGGTAGTAAAAAAGGGTATCCTGAATAATTTACTGCCTTCTACTAAACCTCTTTAAACCCAATGTTAAGCAACCCCCCATCCCCCCCCAAAAAACAACAACAACAAACAGATACCTATGGAGAGGGAAGGCTCTGGGTCCTGTAGGGCCTTCCCATTCCTCTCACTGTTCCTGTGTTCCAGTGATATCACACCAGCTGATTCCCCCCCCCCCCCCTGCAAGAGGCTTTGGGAGGCTTTGGGAGCCTGAGTGACGGCAACCGCCCAAACCCCGCCCCCCTCCCCCCCCCACCCCTCCTTAAGGAAGTATTTGCTTTCTTTTTTTTTGCTTTTTTTAGCTTAACATTGATTTTAAAGGAGAACTGTAGTGAGAGGTATATGGAGGCTGCCATATTGATTTCCTTTTAAGCTATACCAGTTGCCTGGCAGCCCTGCTGATCTATTTGGCTGCAGTAGTGTGAATCACACCAGAAACAAGCATGCAGCTAATCTTGTCAGATCTTACAAAAATGTCAAACACCAGATCTGCTGCATGCTTATTCAGGGTCTAGGGCTAAAAGTATTGGAGGCAGAGGATCTGCAGGATAGCCAGGTAACTGGTATTGCTTAAAAGGAAATCAATATGGTAGCCTCCATATACCTTTCACTACAGTTCTCCTTTAAAACCTCCTGGGCATTACGGATGAGGTCAGCTCATCCAGTAACGCCACAGTGCACTGCTCAGGCCATGGTGGGCCGATTTGCACAATTGGAAGGCAGAGAGGGCAGTGGGAGCCAGCGGTATAGCATCCACATAGGACACGCTCTCAACTATACTTAGTATAGCTGAAAGCAAAGCATCTTTACATTTTCCTCCAACGCTCCCCATTGGTTCGTTATCAACCAATGGGGATCCTCCTGATCCCCATTGGTCTGTTAAGGATCCAATGGGGAGCCTTGGAGGGAAATTTAAAGATGATTTTTGCTCTCAGCTATACTAATTATAGCTGAGAGCAGTGCGGCGGGGGAGGTGTGTGTGTCGGCGGCCGGCAGAAATCTTCAATCAGTTTAAGAGGATCGCAAGATTAGAGGATATTGGCATAGGACCTTTTCTGAGGATATTAGCGTGTGAACATTTTTTTTTAAATGTACAGGTAAGCATTTCTGGTTCATTTAGAATATTAAAGAACTTTTTTTCGTTTTTGTGTTTTTTTCACTTAACCCTTTATGGAAATAGGTAAGGGGTACTTTGTACCCCTATACTTATTTATCCTGGGCAGGGGGTGGGCATCTGGGGGTCCCCTTCTTAAAGGGGAGTCCCAGATGCCACCATGACCCCCCCCAGGAAGTCGTCACACACACCTAATCTGGGGGCAAGGGAAGTGGCGAAGAGCCCCCTGATCGGGGTCATGTCCATTCACTCCAGGCACTTAGATTGGTTCAGGGAACCCGTGGTTCCCTTCCTCAAGTGCTGCTACGGAAATGCCACTGGGTAATAGTGGGGGTCACATGGACATGTGTGAGCACGCGCCGCTGTAACACTGGACACATATACACGTCCAATTACACTTGAGAGGTGTCTCTCTGGATGACTATAGTCATCCAGATAGACTTAAAGGATAACCGGAAATCTAGGAGAAGAAGGAGCGCTCTAAGTGCGTTAACCAGGTAGGACTTTATTTGCGCATAACAAGTGAATACTTACAGAAGGAAGGATTAAAAAGCACTTATCTGCGGGTAAGCCACCCGCTCTACCCCTCTGCGGCAGGCTGCACGCGCTGTGGCCAGCAACGGCGTGTCCGGTGTTAACAGGAGGCTCGTCTTGCGAGGCGGTGGGCGGGGCTTATTGTCGTGGTGCGTGTAGCGTCATGACGCGTTTCGGCGCTCTGCGCCTTCATCAGATGACGTCACACGCACTGGGAGGCGTACATATATACGCTTGGGTGCCGTAGTTATGGCAACTATTGAAATGGTTAGAGAAAACTTTATTGTTCGTCTCCTCATATGTACATGCTAATGAGCCGGATGGAACATCCGCACATATGCATGTTATAGAGGTGTACACTGGCTCACAGCGCGTGCGCCTATGCTGATACACATACTGAGCACACAGTTACCTCATTAAAATGAACTCTTTTTTCATAAAAAACATAATCTCATGTGACAGTCTGATTAGACCTGACTGACATTATTGGACTTTTTGTCATACTATAATGAAGCTAAAAAACTGTGTAAACTCCAATCATAAGGAATACAAATGTGAATAATTGTACCTATACACATAGCATACAATCACACAATAACGAAATAAAAACCAGACTGCATGGAATAGAATACAATAAAGCATATAAAAATGTGTAAAAAAGTATAAAAATCATCACCAATACGAACATGTAAAAACATATAAGCATGAAAAATGATTAAATCTCTCAGGTACCTGAGGCTTATCATAAAATTTTTATAAGGCAAATTTATAAAGAAGGCCCTTGTTAGGGTAGATGTTAACCTCCGCATACAGTTGTATGCATATCAAAGGGGGGTATGGTAACCTAGATGGTCCGGGCGGGGGAGGGAGGAAGGAGGGGGGGGGGGGAGGGGAAAAGGGAGTAAAGGAGGGAAGGGGGGGGGGGGGGAAGGAACAGGCTGTGGATGACTACAAACAGCATGGAGATAATGCAATTCCTACTAAGGGCCTGTTTCTAACTGATAGGTACTCACCACCCTCATCTAATGGCAGTGACTCACTGGTGGTGAGTACCTATCAGTTAGAAACAGCCCTTAGTAGGAATTGCATTATCTCCATGCTGTTTGAGTCATCCACAGCCTGTTCCTTTCCCCCCCCCCCCCCCCCCCCCCCCCTTCCATCCTTTACTCCCTTTTCCCCTTCCCCCCCCCCCTCCTTCCTCCCTCCCCCGCCCGGACCATCTAGGTTACCATACCCCCCTTTGATATGCATACAACTGTATGCGGAGGTTAACATCTACCCTAACAAGGGCCTTCTTTATAAATTTGCCTTATAAAAATTTTATGATAATCCTCAGGTACCTGAGAGATTTAATCATTTTTTATGCTTATATGTTTTTACATGTTCGTATTGGTGATGATTTTTATACTTTTTTACACATTTTTATATGCTTTATTGTATTCTATTCCATGCAGTCTGGTTTTTATTTCGTTATTGTGTGATTGTATGCTATGTGTATAGGTACAATTATTCACATTTGTATTCCTTATGATTGGAGTTTACACAGTTTTTTAGCTTCATTATAGTATGACAAAAAGTCCAATAATGTCAGTCAGGTCTAATCAGACTGTCACATGAGATTATGTTTTTTATGAAAAAAGAGTTCATTTTAATGAGGTAACTGTGTGCTCAGTATGTGTATCAGCATAGGCGCACGCGCTGTGAGCCAGTGTACACCTCTATAACATGCATATGTGCGGATGTTCCATCCGGCTCATTAGCATGTACATATGAGGAGACGAACAATAAAGTTTTCTCTAACCATTTCAATAGTTGCCATAACTACGGCACCCAAGCGTATATATGTACGCCTCCCAGTGCGTGTGACGTCATCTGATATAGGCGCAGAGCGCCGAAACGCGTCATGACGCTACACGCACCACGACAATAAGCCCCGCCCACCGCCTCGCAAGACGAGCCTCCTGTTAACACCGGACACGCCGTTGCTGGCCACAGCGCGTGCAGCCTGCCGCAGAGGGGTAGAGCGGGTGGCTTACCCGCAGATAAGTGCTTTTTAATCCTTCCTTCTGTAAGTATTCACTTGTTATGCGCAAATAAAGTCCTACCTGGTTAACGCACTTAGAGCGCTCCTTCTTCTCCTAGATTTCCTTGTATGTATACCCTGTTTTGGAGCAGCACATCGTGTGGTCATCCGGTTTGGACAATTGACACATTTGGATTTGACTGGTTTGGTGGTCCAGAGTTTGAGCGCAAGGAACACACCCTTTTAAAGGATAACCGAACTGACATGTGACATGATGAGATAGACATGTGTATGCACAGTGCCTAGCACACAAATAACTACGATGTGTTCCTTTTTTTTTCTTTCTCTGCCTGAAAGAGTTAATATGTTAATATGTAAGTGGCTGACTCAGTTCTGACTCAGACAGGAAGTGACTACAGTGTGACCCTCACTGATAAGAAATTCCCCTTTTTACCCCTTTCTTGCTCTCAGAAGCGATTTTCAACTATGAAAGTGTTTTATAGTTGGAATTTCTTATCAGTGAGGGTCACACTGTAGTCACCTCCTGTCTGAGTCAGGACTGAGTCAGCCACTTACATACCTGATATTTAACTCTTTCAGGCAGAAAAGAAAAAAAGGAACACAGCATAGTTATTTGTGTGCTAGGCACTGTGCATACATATGTCTATCTCATCATGTCCCATGTCAGTATGGGTATCCTTTAAGGGGTTAACATTGCCCATACTTTTTAGTAAATATACACTAAATGAATGAATCCATATAGATAATGATGCATTCTCTTGGAGGGAAATAAAGGGTGTTGGTGTAGATTTTCCCAGAGTACGGACTCGCCACTCTAGCCCTCCATTCCTTGATGTTACGGCACAGCTTGATGTTTGTAGGAGACGGATGAACTTTCTGCCGATCAGTGGGAGAAGTGTCATGTCCCGCCAGCCCTTTCCCGTCGCGTCGCGAGTGGGTTATCGTATAATTAAGCCGCCGCGGAGACTTGTGTACCTTCGCTCGGGTGCTACGTCTCTTCGCCAGCCGCTGATTAAGTATCTTCTAAATTACCAAGCAAAATGGATTATTTGATAAATGATTGCAATCAGGATGATAATATATAATTTTGATTAATCAAAGCAGTTTGATTAATATGGGTGTTGATCTTCAAGTAATTCCTGGGAGTCCTCTGAGAGTGTTTACCTCCCTCGCAGTGAAGAGGGACCGGAACGACCCGAGATCGGGTCCGGCGGCCATCACTTAAAGGGGGCAAAAGGAAATATGTTTTACCTGCAGTGGCAGGAGCTTTTAAAGAGTCACTGAAGAGAAAAAAATATATAATATAATGATTTGTATGTGTACATCTAAGAAATAAAACATTAGGAGCAGAGACATAAGTCTAATATTGTTTCCAGTACAGGAAGAGTTAAGAAACTCTAGTTGACATCTATGCAAAAGAGCCATTGAGCTCCACACACAGAGAGCTCTGTCTTCTGAAGCTTGTTATCTCAACTGTCAGTCATTGCATTTTCTTTTTCTCTGCAGAGGACAGGTCAAAAGTTCACTAGCCTGCTCTGTAAAATTATTTAGAATGCTGAGTAGTGTGTAAACTACAAATATTAGAGAATGATGCAATGCTATAAAAACACTACATAAATGAAAATAAAAATATGAGAATATTGTCTTTGCTACTAATGTTCTAGTAATTATCCATACTACACAATTGATTCATTATATCATATTTTTTTCGCTTCAGTGTCTCTTTAAAGATTCTCTACAGGGAAAAAAAAAATGTTTATTTACATCACCGATTCTCTACAGGGGAAAAAAATGTACTGAATATACTACACCCCACGGATAGACAATGTAAAAAACAATCGTACTTCAATTACTTTAAAATCCAGTAAAAGCAGTCATGTGGCAGCATGTCTGCACAAAACTCCCGCTACAGCAAACCGGTGGGAGGGGCTATGTTGTGACATCATACACCGCTCATTTCCACAATCATAAAAAGGGGTGTGTCCAACGCCCCAGTGTTAGGTGAAATGGGGCTCTGGGTGAAACTGAACATGGGGCTGTCTCAGCCCCCTGATAACAATATTTGGGGCCTTTGCTCCCCCCCCCCCCCCCAGGTAGTAGTATTAAGTTGCCTTTGTCCACCACTTACCCAGATAACAATATTAGGGCAGTCTTCGTAGTATCCCCCAAATAACAGTAATAGGGTAGCTCTTGTCCCCTCCAGGTAGTGGTAATAGAAAGTCTTTGCCTTCCCTCCCCAGAAATGCAGAGTGCACAGTATAGCACCATATCTCGCCTGTTCTATGCACTCTGTGTAGTGTGTGTGGTGTGTGTGCGCACACGTATGTGTAGTGGTGTGTGTGTGTGTGTGTGTGTGTGTGTGTGTGTGTGTGTGTGTAGTGGGTGGTAGGTGTAGTGTGTGTGGTGTATGGTGTGTGTGTGTGTGTGTGTGTGTGTGTGTGTGTGTGTGTGTATGTGTGTGTGTGTATGTGTGTGTGTGCGTGTGTGTGTTTAAAAACATGGATACATTATTTACTTTCAAACAACTCTGTATTTGGACGTTTATTTTAAGTTTTGTTTTGTTTTTTGTTCTTAAATGTGCTTTTTTTTTGGTGCTAATTTATTCTAAATTATTTACTGTTTATACAGCACTGTAACACGTAGTAACAAAAATAAGTAAGAACAAAAACAGTATTGTATATTTTGTACATGGAAACAACTTTGTTTGTACTTCTGAAATAGTGTAACTCAAGTCGTTTGTAAGAAGGGGACTGCTTGTGTGTGTGTATATTTGATTGGTCCAATTCCATTCTACATAAATGTGTATACAATTCAAATAAACATTGACTTTAAATTGGTATATAATCATTACACTGACCAGTGACCACCCCGTAAATGACTTAAAATGCAATTTTCTGTAGACCCAAAAACTTTCTCCAAGCTCCGAGCAGCCACAGGCATTGGTCTGCGAGCAGCCACAGGCATTGGTCTGCCTCTCGCTGCATCTTTATGCATGAATTTCATGCCTGTTCAGCTGTTCCCTGGTTAGTTAAACACCTCTTTTATTCTCCTATGCAGCGTCCTGGCTGAGTGTTTATGTAAAGCCCAGAGCTGAGACTCTGTATGTACAAAGCTTTTGTGTTTCGTTGTCTTGTCTCCTTCGTCCTCCAGGGAACACACATTGACATCTCCTCAATGCTGCTCCAGTAATGGCAGGCTGATTAACATCGGAAGCTTGATAATCAGCGGCTACACGCTGCAATGGGGCTCATCTGAAAATCGCAAATGCAGCCCCTGCGTCTGGCGGTGTTAATCCAGGGCAGTCATAGATTATTGATAAAAGGGAGACACTGAGAGCCCAATAATAGTGTAGTATGTACAGGATAATGTGTAAATGATAAAAAGTGAGATATATATATATATATATAAACTCACAAACAAGGGTTACCACTCAGGCAACCCCTGTAAATGCAGGTGGGGAGATTAGACCTGTCCTCACTCAGGATTAAGAAGTCACTCTCTGTAGATCAGAAAGGTAGGGGTATGTCACCCCTCCACTAGGGGTGGACACTGTGTATTTGCTAGAGAACAGAGGCGCAACACATTTCACAGGCACAGCCCACTTCATCAGGCAATACAATAGAGGCCAAAAAAACAGTAGCTCTGTAGAAACACAAAATATTCACAGAGGCGCTATTCGTGTTTCTACCAGGCTACTGTTTTTTGTCCCCTATTCTATTGCCTGATGAAGCGGGCTGTGCCTTTGAAACGCGTTGCATTTCTTGGGGTACGCTTAATAAATTAAATATTTGGTTCAGACAGTTGTTCGTGTCTGCTTTCCAGAGGTAAGTCCACCACGGCCTCCCTAGCAATTTTAAAGTTTTTATCACTTTTTATTTTGTGGGCGCCTCTGTTCTCTAGCAAATAGATTATTGATGAACATTATGTAATTATTACTCGCTGAGCATT
Organism: Hyperolius riggenbachi; assembly: GCF_040937935.1. NCBI lineage: Eukaryota > Metazoa > Chordata > Amphibia > Anura > Hyperoliidae > Hyperolius > Hyperolius riggenbachi. The sequence goes on along the minus strand of NC_090656.1, from coordinate 235,756,994 downwards.
AAGCTGCATGAGAAAAACAGAAATAAATCACGATATACAACATTAGCGAGTTGGCAAAAATGTTAAAACCCAAGTTAGAGTGGAATGAAATGCAAATTTCAACTACCGTCTAAAACAGCGATGGGCAAACTACGGCCCGCTTCTGGCCCGCGTGCACTGTGCATTCCTCCCCTTCCCCCCTCCCTGGCTGCCAGCGTGTGGTACGCTGACATGTCATGTGACGCGTGTCACGTGACGGCCTGATACTATGGAGAAGTGAAGCCGAAAGTGCTACGTAGGCGAGGTAACGCCCGCTAATCGCCCGCTCGCACCACTGCAGGAAGGGAGGAAAGAGAGAGGAGGATGCCAGGCATGCGAGGAATGTGACAGAGGATCTAAATGTAAGAGGAGCGCTCCATAGTGTATGACTTTAAAACTTCGCTTTAATGGCAAAAGGGAAACATACTCACAAGATGTATGAAGATACTACGCATATCAGTGATAGGCTGGTCCGCTTGTCACCTTGGCGGCAATGACACATGCGCTGTGGCCAGCAGCGCGGACTCCGTTCTCCTGGGAGCTCGTCTTGCATGGGGGGTGGGCAGGGCCTCCTAGTGGCGTGCGTGTGACATCATTACGCGTTTCGGCATGCTGCGCCTTTATCAGATGGCGTCAAGCACGCTCAGCACGCCTTAAATATACGCCTAAGGACGCGTAGTCATAGCGACCAAACAAACTTAATTGAAACAGAAGCAGAGGCTCAACGGACAATGTGGGCGAGGCTTGCCATTTGTAGGGTCACACTTCTGGCTAAAAAACACGCCTCTCGACGCGTAGTCATAGCAACCAACTCGGTGCATACGGGAGACTTTGCAGTTGCTGGGCAAAAACTCAGCGGGCACTGTGGGCAGGAGTTATGATGTAACTCACTACTAAACCAGCAGATCGATAAGGGCATGGTCTAAAACATAGCATAAAACTAATGGCAAAAAAAACACATATAAATGGTTTTGAAACTATTGGCAGGGTTAATACTTAAAGAGGAACTGTAACCACGGATCGGACTTCATCCCAATCAGTAGCTGCTACCCCCTTTCCCATGAGAAATCTATTCCTTTTCTCAAAAAGATCATCAGGGGACTCTGTATGGCTGATACTGTGGTGAAACCCCGCCCACAGTGTGATGTCATGACCATGGTCCTGACAGTTTGCTGTCTGTGAACCTCGTTGCATTGTGGGAAATAACAGCTGTTTTCAACTGCCAAGCAACCAGAATCTCCTTCTGTGCATGTGTATATCTATACAAAAAAAACTTTTATCCTATTGCAATGTCAGAGGGCTGGTTATAGATAATGGCAGTTGGTTCTGTCTAGTTTTTTTTTTCTATATCTCTATATTTCTATATCTGCCAGTAGTAAAGATGATGACTTGCAGGCTCATTGTGAATCAAACAACATGAACAAATGTCATGGTAAATATGAATCCTTTCATGTTCTCTCCTATTTTTTAATTTCCCACTTTACAATGTATTGATTTACTTTTTCCCCTTTTTGTTAAAGTTACTCTTTAACCAGTTCACCCCCAAGTGGGTTTTACCCTAACGGACCAGAGCAATTTTCACCTGTCAGTCCTCCTCCATTTATTCCCCAATAACCTTATTACTACTTATCACAACAAAATGATCTATACCTCGTTTTTTCCGCCACCAATTAGGCTTTCTGTGTGTAGTACATTTTGCTAAGATTTTTTTTATATTCTAAATGTGTTTTAATGAAAAAAAATAAGAAAGAAAATAATGGGAAAAAATCATAATTTCTCAGTTTTCGGCTATTATAGTTTTAAAATTAAACGTCCTCCTGTGGTTAAAACCAACACATTTTGTTTGCCCAGTTGTCCCGATTATTAAACCGTTTCAATTATGTCCCTATCACAATGTATGGCGACTGTATATTATGTGGAAATATAGGTGTTATTTTTCTGTTTTGTCCGGTCCATAATTACAAGCCCCCACGTAGTAAAGTTATAGTAATATTCCCTCATAAAATATAAAAGCGGAGTCCCTAAAACAACTATTTATGTATTTATTTATTTTTTACTGTTTTTTTTTACAAGTGTGTTTTTTTTGGGGGGGGGGGGGAGGGGAGGGTTGTGGAAGTGTAATTATTAATCTCATTAATATTGTGTATACGTGTATGTGCATGTCTGTGCCTGTATGTGTAATTTTAGATGGGGCTAGTGAACACTCTCCTGTTTAGGATTTTTCTAAACTGTGACGACATCCTGTTTTATGAATGGACGCGGCCGCTGATCACGGTCATGTCCATTCACTCCCGGCATTGCGATTGGGTAGAGGACCCAATCACGGAACACAGAGACCCGACGGTAAACGGCAGCGGGAGCGACGTGCACACGTGCGGAACGGTGGCGGGAGCGAGCGACTTATTGAAAACGTCCTGTTGCCGTTAACAGGCTCAAACAGGACAGAAGGAAAACATAGAGAAGTGCACCCTGTATGTATTTGGAAAGTTTAATCTGTCTAATTCCCCCTCATCTGTGACCAATTATCACTGTAATTTGATCTCTCAGCTGGCTGCCTCGGCAGAGCAGCTAATCTGCAACCACGGGATGTTAACCCTATGTCTGCTTCCACGAAAGTAGGAAGTAGACACACTGCCGATTTATTGCAGGATTTGTATCAGCTGTAACAAAGAAATGTGTTTCTTTGGTTGGTCGATGGTAAATCGACTTGTGGCCCACACACTGCAAGCCAGATCCTGGCGGTTCTCATTCATCAAACATGTTGCTCTGGTTTTTGTTGTGCTGGTGTTTATGTTGAAATCATGTGAACATCAGCCGATTCCTTTACGATCCCCCAATATTCTCCATCCGGATTGATCGACAAATTTTCGGGCAAATATCAGCCAATATTAGTCAAGCACAAAGGAACATATTTAAATCTCCTCCAATATGACTAAATGATAAAATGGTCAGTTAAACTGGAAAATGGAGCTTGTATGCGCTTCTATGCGCTAAAAAAGCACACGCATTCACTTGCATTGATGTGCGCTTTACAGCTCAATACATACAAACCTATGCAACACTATGTTTTTGTAATGCAGCTCAGCGCAGCGCATAGATTTGAACTAGGCACATTTAATTACATGGGAAAAGCAATACCTTGCAGAACGCACAGGGCCTGAGCCCACTAACGCAGTTGTGTGCAGTTGTGTCAGCTTTTCAGAAACACATCAATGCTACAGATGCTGAAAAGCGGACACAAATGCGTACAACTGTGCTCAACTGTGTTAGTGGGCTCAGGCCCACAAGGCAATGCGCTGTGAAAAGCGCACAGAAACTGCCCTGGTGTGCCCGGAGGCGGGACAGTTAAAAATGGCGCACAGCGCCAGATGAATAAGAAGGGCGCCCCATAGACTTGCATTATATAACGCTATTTAGCGTTATAAGTGTTAAAAAATGGCGCAGGCAGTGTGCCTTACACTTATAACGCTAAATAGCGTTATAAAGCTTCAAAATTTCTGAGGACAGAGGGGCCGGGGGGGAGAGAGGCAGTGGACACTGGAGGGCATAGGCAGCGGACGAAGATGTGTGCAATATGCATACATTACCTTGTCCCGGGCCGCCGATCGCTCCTTCCCTCCGCTCCTTCACTTCCTCCATTCGTTTACTGTAGTCCTGCAGCCGGCCAATCACCATGCGGTTTCATTCTCCGCATGGTGATTGGCCGGCTGCAGGACTACAGCAAACAAACTAGGAAGTGAAGGAGCGATCGGCGGCCCGGGACAAGGTAATGTATGCATATTGCACACATCTTCGTCCGCTGCCTATGCCCTTCAGTGTCCGCTGCCTATGCCCTTCAGTGTCCGCTGCCACTCTCCCCCAACCCCCGCTGCCTATACTAGCGACCCGCAGCCCCCTGGCGTACCGTGCTGAAATAAATGTAGCATAAAACGCTATTTACCGTTTTAATGTATTTTCGGTAAATAGCGTTTTATGATACATTTATCGGCAGAACGGTGCGCCATTTTTCTCCCTGCGCCATTTTTAGATGGACCCGCCCGGAGGGAGCTGGGAATATAATACACTATTTTTGCCGGGCGGGGGTTCTAAGTAAGAGATTACAGAGAGGCTGCCGTCCTCGGCATATCCTTCTGCCTGTTGCAGAGGGTGAGGCGTACATAATTGCTCCGTTGTATGTAGAAATAAGGAGATTATTGGAGCGCCAGCACTGATCAGCCGCAGACTTCCTCCCTTTAATGCATTTTTCATAGCGGTCATGCTGTAGAATGAGACTTGTTTGTGTAGCAGAGGACTATTGATGGCGCCGCATGTTTCACTCTACCTGTTTGTTCCGCTTGTGTAGCTCTCCCTATAAGCGATATTGGACACGGCGCTCCCTGCGCCCATTAACAGGGCCCTGCTTTATTACTGAAATCCTTCATGATTGCCGCGGATCGAGCCTATTGGCATGTTAGGTTCTCGGGTAATAGATATTGCCGCTCGCGAGCAGGATGTCGTGTCAGAAGTGCCGTTGGCCATAACATTCATTACGCTGGATCCAAGGCCAATCCATTTGTTTCCCTAACGTACGGACGGCGCAGGATGTGCCCTTGAAGCAGTCATTTTCGCCCTGTTTCGGATCGGAAGTCGCCGTCCCGAGCAGCCTTTTTGCCGTGGCTGGGGGCATTAAAAGAGACGAGTCAGCGCAGGAAATAAATGGCATAGACGTCTGTGTTTACCACTTATCATCGCAGTGCGGAATCCATAAGCAATCCTAAATTTTACTTAAAGGACCACTGCACTGTCGCGAAAATCTTAAAATTTAAAACATATGTAAACATATACAGATAAAAAGTATGTTTCTTGTAGAGTAAAATGTGCCATGAATTACTCTTCGCCTATGTTGCTGTCACTTACAGTAAGTACTTGAAATGTGACGGAAAATACATGTTTTGGACTAGCCCATCTCCTCATGGGGGATTCTCAGGGTTTTCATTAATTTCAAAAGCACTTCGGGAATGGCAATTGCTCCATCCAACTGCTCCCATTCACTTTCATTAAAATCGTGGTAAAAAATGGCAGCGATTTTGCAATCGCGTACGCAAAAAATCCCTGCGTTTTTTTTCTGCAGTTTTTACCGAGATTTTAATGAAAGCGAATGGGAGCGATTTAAAAAAATGCCAATAAAACGCAAAACGCTCAGAAAAATGCTTCTAGTGCGAATGGGCCCTTAAGGAGTGTCTTTATAAAGAATACAAGCCTTGCTGAGAATCCCCCATGGAGAGATGGAATAGCTCAAAACCTGTCGGTAATGTCAAATTTCTACTACTTACTGTAAGTGACAGTAACATAGGAGAAAAGTAATTTATGGCTCATTTTACTCTGAAAGAAACCTGCTTGTTATTTGCATGTGTTTACATGAATTTTACATGTTCAGATTTTCACGACAATGGTCCTTTAAATTGTAAAGGTACAAGTCCTGCACAGAAGCAAACAGCTATTTCGTTTTTATGGTCACATTCCGTTTACACCAAATCCATTAAGGTGGACCTGAACTCTTTAAAGTCAGAAAACCATTGCGCCTGCGTGGCCACGCCCCTTGCTACAGCTGATGTCACCAGGAGTGTATTGCGCAGGCCCAGTACGGTCTGCGCCTGCTCAGTACGCTCCTGGTGAAGTCAGCAGGAGCGAGGACATGGCCGCGCAGGCGTACTGGTTTTCCGACTTTGTAAAGGCAATTACAATAGGACCTTAAAGGACAGATGCGAGGTGCCGACCTTGCCAAGCACCTGCGCAGAACGCTCCAGACCACGTGAGTGTGATCACGAGCGGCGCGGCCACGCAGGCGCAGTAAGGTCGGCATCTTCAACGGAGGGGATCCCCAGACACCGGAGCTGCAGTGAGGGACATATTGGCTGCTAGGGGCTGGAGGAAGCCCCGGGTCAGTAGTTCATTTTTTTTTTTCTTTCTCGGACCTTTCCCTTAACTATGGATTTTTAAAGTGGACCTGAACTCTTGCACAGGACAGAAGGTAAACATAGAGAAATGCACCCTGTATGTATTTAGAGTGTTTAGCCTTTCTAATTTCCCCTCATCTGTGACTAATCACAACTGCAATTTGGTCTCTCAGCTGAGTCAGCTGTCTGCCTCAGCAGATTAGCTATTTTGTAAACACAGGGTGTTAACCCTATTTCGGTTTCCATGAAAGCAGGAAGTAGACACACTGCAGATGTATTGCAGGATTTGTGTCAGCTGTAACAAAGAAATGTTTTTCTTTAAAGGTTATTATGCTGTTGCTTATCTTTTAGAGCAGAGAAGAATTTCTGAGTTAAAAAAAATATATAGAAATTGCAATGAGGGGAACATATCGTCCAAGTCCCACTATTAGCTGGCATCGCATTTTGCATAGCATAACGGCAGATCCTGCGATCACCTGACCGCCGTCCAGCTGTTTGGAGCTGCAGGGCTCAGCATGCCTGTCGGGCCTGAGGGCGGAGGCTTAAGCCTGCTCTGGCATATTATCCCCCCCATATGATAAATCCGCGGTAGCATGTCATGGATGAGAGATCCGAGGTGGGAGTTGCGAGCACCGCAAAGTAATAGATTCATTTTCATACATGAACAAGCTCGACGAGGATACATTTCCCTCACTGATGCACGCTATGCTGGGATTCCATCGCCCTGATGGGAGGATGCAAGACGTACAGATGTTTAAAGTGCTGTAATGCAGCTTATCTGAGGCAGTCATCATGTAGGTTTTTAACGTTTTGCGGTAGAGAGCCTGTTTTCTTTGTAAAAGCAGCAGGGACAGCCATACTATCCCAGGGGGGGGGGGGGGACAGATATAAGGAGATAAATACTTGTTCTACTTACATAACGTGTGTATAGTACTGCTCACGTTTTGATTTCAGTGAATTTTATAAAGTAAACAAAAACAAAACTGTTCCAGTCGTTTTCCATTTTTATTCCCACTGACTGAAGCCAATACTGATGTAATTTCCTCCCTTACTTTTTTTTTTCCTCCTAGAAACTGCACTGTCATATCTAGCTTGCTTTGTAAACACATGTGAGCTCAGCATAGATCTTATTTCAGCAGCAGAGTTGTAGTATTTCCCTACTCAGCTTCATGTCACACTGAACTGCCCTCAGCCAATCAGAGAGGAGTAAGAATGTGGGAGGGGAGATAAAAAGCTTCCCTCAGATAAGGGTTGGGGGGGGGAGGGGAAGTAAGCCAGGGGCAATAATCCCAAACCTGACTCAGGTTAGCTGCAGGGAGGCATTTTAACTCACCTCCCCCAGGATCCAGAAGCTGGCAGCCATTCTTCTTTCGGTACTCTGAGGCTCTTGATCACTCGGGTGAGATTGCCATTTGTCACAGAGTCCGGTGCTGTGCTTACTCCTGGCCACTCCCCACTCGCCCTAGTGCCCAGCATCTCCTACTGCACATAGCGTGATTACACACAACATGAGGAGAGTGAGGTGCCAGCACTAGATGGAGCAGAAGATACAGTGGGATGCAAAAGTTTGGGCAACCTTGTTAATCGTCATGATTTTCCTGTCTAAATCGTTGATTGTTACAATAAAAAATGTCAGTTAAATATATCATATAGGAGACACACACAGTGTTATTTGAGTAGTGAAACGAAGTTTATTGGATTTACAGAAAGTGCGCAATAATTGTTTAAATAAAATTAGGCAGGTGCATACATTTGGGCACTGTTGTCATTTTATTGATTCCGAAACTTTTAGAACTAATTATTGGAACTCAAATTGGCTTGGTGAGCTCAGTGACCCCTGATCTACATACACAGGTGAATTCAATTATAAGAAAGAGTATTTAAGAGGGTCAATTGTAAGCTGCCCTCCTCTTTTAGTTTTCTCTGAAGAGTAGCAACATGGGGGTCTCAAAACAACTCTCAAATGACCTGAAGACAAAGATTGTTCACCATCATGGTTTAGGGGAAGGATACAGAAAGCAGTCTCAGAGATTTTAGCTGTCTCTTTCCACAGTTAGAACATATTGAGGAAATGGAAGACCACAGGCTCAGATCAAGTTCAGGCTCGAAGTGGAAGACCAAAAAAAATCTCGGATAAACAGAAGCGACGAATGGTGAGAACAGTCAGAGTCAACACACAGACCAGCACCAAAGACCTACAACATCATCTTGCTGCAGATAGAGTCACTGTGCATCATTAAACCATTTGGCGCACTTTACACAAGGAGATGCTATATGTGAGAGTGATGCAGAGGAAGCCTTTTATCCGCCCACAGCAGGTATGCTAAAGTACATTTGGACAAGCCAGCTTCATTTTGGAATAAGGTGCTGTGGACTGATAAAACTAAAGTTTAGTTATGCATGGAGAAAAAAAAACACAGCATTCCAAGAAAAACACCTGCTACCTACAGTAAAATATGGTGGTCCACCACTAAGGCATTCATGCAGAGGAACAAGTACAACGCTCTGGAATGGCCATCTCAGTCCCCAGACCTGAATATAATTGAAAATCTGTGGTGTGAGTTAAAGAGAGCTGTCCATGCTCTGAAGCCATCAAACCTGAATTAATTAGAGATGTTTTGTAAAGAGGAATGGTCCAAAATACCTTTTTTTTTCGTAACAACCATTAATGATTAACAAGGTTGCCCAACCTTTCGCATCCCACTGTAGGTTGGTGACACAGCCAGATCGCTGGACTCCGACAGGTACATGAGAGCACAGGTTTTGCTGCGCTATACATTTCAACACTAGACTGGAATAGTGCAGGAGATGTATGGGCACAGATAGCATTACAGTGGGACAGAATGAGGCACAGGAGGACAAGGGGAGACACAAAGGGGGACAGAAGCACACACGGTGTGACAGAAAGATGCACAGGGGGGAAGAAGTAGCACATGGGGATAGAAGGAGGAACAAGGGGGGACAGAGGGAGGCCCAGGGGGACAGACGGTGTCACAAAAGGTAGGCACGGGGGACTGAAGGAGGCACAAGGAGACAGAAGGAGGAACAGTGGGACAAAAGGTGACAGAAGGAGGCACAGGGGGACAGAAGACGACACAAAGGGGTACAGACGGAGGCTCACAGGAGGGAAGAACATGGCACAGTGGAAGAAAAGGATGCACGTGGACCTTGTATTGTCTGCTCTCCAGGGACCGGCAATGCTGCTGCTCTTCAGGACACCCAACTTCCTGAAGCAGGTAATTGAACACACGTGAGGGGTGGGGCTTAGTTCAGTGAAGGAGGCTTAGTTCGGGGGAAGTGGCTTAACCCAGGGGTAAAGCACCCCTCAGGACCTATGGCCTTCCAGCCAATGGCCTGGAATGTCTTTGCCTAAAAATGGCCCTGACTATATGCAAGCCTTACATTTAGGAGGGCTGCATTTATAGAAAGTAAAACTTCATGTCTTTCTTTGATTGGGGTGGAGGTCAAAATTTATGGTTGGCCTTTTTTTTTTGCTGTCAGTACACCACACTGCAGTACAATGACAGCACTAAAACTAACAACGCTGTGGCTTTCAAAGATAAGTATATCTGATTCAGGCTTAATATCAGTTGGGTTGGAGTTGCCAATAATTAAGGGTGATTAAGTCTTTTTTTTTGTCACATTTCTGAGTCTGCAAAATAGCACTCTTTCCAGTGAACGTGTTTTTGATGGTGTCTACTAATTAGTTTTGAGATAGCTATTAAGTTAGCCCATTAGGATTTACCAAAGACATTAAATGCGCAGGAAAGACTGCCTCATAATGAAAAGAAAAGGTTGCGGTCACATGGCGATGCTAGCGGATAATCCGCCGCTCGCTCACACCATTTGCAAAGCAAAATCGCAAGAGAAGAAGCTGCTTCATTCAAACATAATTATAACAGTGCGGCAATAGTGTGTCGATAATGGTTTACATGGGACCCTGGTGTATACTCAGTGCACCGGCGTCATACTGGGGATATGTCCTCCGCTTACATCACAAGATATGCAGCTTTATTCAGTCAGCAATACAGTTAGATCGACACAACACTCCCTCTTTGGGAACCCAATCCCTCTTTCCTCCTCATGTGTCCCTCTGTCCCTCTTTCCTCCTCATGTGTCCCTCTGTCCCTCTTTCCTCCTCATGGGTCCCTCTGTCCCTCTTTCCTCCTCATGTGTCCCTCTTTCAGGACTCATGTACAGATCTATGTAAATGTATGTATTTTATCTACTGAAAAATGTGTTTAACCACTTATCGACCGCCTAACGCCGACAGGCGTCGGCAGGACGAAGTGGTGTTACCATGGAAATGGCCGCTTGTTTGAGCGGCCATTCCATGTCAGTTCACGGAGGGTGTCTCTGTGAACAGCCTGCGAGCCTCTGATCGCGGCTCTCAGGCTAATTGTAAATACGCAGGGAAGAAATCCCCGCTGTTTACATCATACGGCGCTGCTGTGCAGCTTCGCTGTAAAGGAGATCAGCGATCCCCAGCCTCCGATTGGCCGGGGATCGCCGGCATCTGATAGGCTGAAGCCTGTCAGAGGCGGAGCAGGACGGATCTCCGTCCTGCGCCGCCCAGGGGAAGGAGGGGAGGGAGGGAAAGGGAGCGAGGCTGCGAATCGCTGCGGAGGAGGGCTTTGAGGAGCCCCCCCACTACCCACATAGTGCCGGTGGCGATCAGACCCCCCCAGCAGGACATCCCCCTAGTGGGGAAAAAAGGGGGGAAGTCTGTGTCGCCCTGGCTGCCTGCTGATCTGTGCTGTGGGCTGGAGAGCCCACACTACACAGATCAGCGCAAAATCCCCTGGTCCTGAAGTAAGCAGCAGCCACTATCCCAGGAAAAAAAAAACAAAGCATATATACAAGTAGATAAATATTTGTTCTTCTTACATAACATATAAATTGTACTATCCATGTTTTGAGTTCAGTGAATCTTATAAAGTAAATAAGAGAAAACTGTTCCAGGCATTTTCCATCTTTACTGCCTCTGACTGAAGCCTATCCTGATGTAATTTCCTCCCTTATTCATTTTTGTATCCTCCCTAAAATAGTGTATGCATTGCTAGACCTCCTCCCCACTGACTTCTGTACTAAAAACTGCACTGTCATATCTACCTTGCTTTGTGAATACATGTCAGCACACATCATAGATCATATTTCAGCAGCCTCTGCAGAGGGGTGAGGTGTATGTCCCTTCTCAGCCTCATGTCACACTGAACAGCCCTCAGCCAATCAGTTAGGAGAAGGAACGTGGGAGGGGAGATAACAAGCTTCCCTCTTCTCTGCAATGTACCAGAATAGGACCAGGCTGACTGATCTAATATTCATTACAGCAGACACATTATGACTATATTGGAATGATTGCAATGGAGACTGTATAATAAACATGCAGCAGTGGGTAAATGGAATTATATTTTATGGCTGACAATGCTACATTAACCAATTCAGCCTTTTGGACGTAGCTGCTACATCCAAAAGGCTGCTGCCTCTCTGCTGCGCGCTCCTGTGGCGATCACGCGCGCTCCCATGCCGCCATCTGTTAGCCCGGAGATGAATGAATGGGAACGTAGTTCCCATTCACTGATCTAAGTCTCCATTAGAAAGACCGATGGCTTCAATGATAAAATGTAATAACCGGGACAAATGGGCAAATAAAATACGTGGGTTTTAATTATGGTAGCATGTATTATTTTAGAGCTATGATGGCCGAAAACTGAGAAATAATGAACTTTTTCCTTTTTTGTTCCTTAATATCCCATTTAAAATGCATTTAGAAAAAAATAATTCTTAGCAAAATGTACCACCCAAAGAAAGCCTAATAGGTGGTGGAAAAAAAACTATATAGATCAATTAATTGTGATAAGTAGTGATAAAGTTATTGGCGAATTAATGGGAGGTGAAAATTGCTCGGATGCATACAGTGAAAAACCACTGAAGGCTGAAGGGGTTAATATACTCTATGAAGCAAAACGAATGATGACAGACAGGGCCAGTGGGCTTTCAATAATAAAACATGTTTGCTTCTGAATTCTTTGTGGTATGCATGATGAGGGGTGTGTGATGTATGATATGTAAAATGTGATGTGTAATATGTATTATTATGTATTTTGTCCCTGCTTTGTTTGTTTGCTGTGAATGGACCCTGCATTGATTGTGTTACTGGAGTCAGGTGTGGGATATACTATTGTTCTGTTGTGTGTTAAGGGGCCCATACACCTAACAATTTTCCCGCCGATATACAGCAGATTCGATCACCGTGATCGAATCTGCTCTGAAATCGTTGCGCAAACGCTGACGAATGATCGATTTCCATCCGAAATCGATCATTCCTGTTGATCTGTCCATGCGGAAGATTTCGCTCAATCACCGGCGGGTTGGGAGTGCCTCGATAGCAGCTTTCGAATGGCCGACAACCGACGTTAGCGGCAATACATTACCTTCTCCGCCGGCGCGTGTCCCCGCTGTCACTGCTGCTCCTTCTCCGCTGGGTTCTGGCAGGATTCACTTCTTCCTGTCCCGACAGGAAGTTTAAACAGTAGAGCGCCCTCTACTGTTTAAACTTCCCCGAACAGGAAGTAAAGTGAAGCCGGAGCCAAGCATGGAGAAAGAGACAGCAGAGACTGAGGGAATAAAGCCGGCAGGGCCAGCTCTAGCCAAAATAGGGCTTCCATGACCCAACCTTACACTGACCAGATGTCCCCTTTTACCTGGGACACATCCCAGGTTCAGGGTCCCCTGTCCCAGGCTGCAATGTGTCCCAGGTTGTGTCCCACTTTTGGCCGCTGGGTGGCCCAGGCGTGCGACTCTGTGGTCACATGAAGTAATGTTTGCCTCATTTACCGTTTGTAGAGTCGGAGAAATCGTTTTCTGCTGCATTTCATGTGTCAGAGGTAACGGTAGTTGTATTTCATTTGTCGGAGGTAACGGTTATTGCAATTCATGTGTCAGAGGTAACGGTAGTTGTATTTCATTTGTCGGAGGTAACGGTTATTGCAATTCATGTGTCAGAGGTAACGGTTGCTGCAGTTATTGTTTGATGAGACTGCTTTTGCTACTTTGGGGTTATTGTTGCAGCATTTGGCATTTTGGGGGCTCATGATTATTAAATGGTATGCTAATACTGTATCATCAGCAGCTACTGCAGATTTCATGCACAATCCAATCCCACCATAGTCATAGTCTAGTGTCCTACAAAATTATTACGGTATGTATTTCTATAGCACTGACATCTCCTGCAGCACTTTACAGAAAATGTAGTCATGCGCTTGGCGGGGTTCACAATCTAATCACAGCCATAGTCAATTTCCCGCCATATCATTATGTATTTATGTAGCACTTGCATCTTCTGCAGCACTTTACAGAGTACAGTCATGTCACTGACTGTCCTCAGAGGAGCTCACAATCTAATCCTACCATAGTCATAGTCTAATGTCCTACCATATTATTATTATGTATTTATATAGCACTGACATCTCCTGCAGCACATTACTGAGTACATAGTCATGTCACTGACTGTCCTCAGAGGAGCTCACACTCTAATCCTACCATAGTCATAGTCTAATGCCCTACCATATTATTATTCTGTATTTATATAGCACTGACACCTTCTGCAGCACATTACAGAGTACATAGTCATGTCACTGACTGTCCCCAGAGGAGCTCACAATCTAATCCTACCATAGTCATAGTCTAATGTCCTACCATATTATTATTATGTATGTATATAGCACTGACATCTCCTGCAGCACATTACTGAGTACATAGTCATGTCACTGACTGTCCTCAGAGGAGCTCACACTCTAATCCTACCATAGTCATAGTCTAATGTCCTACCATATTATTATGTATTTATAAAGCACTGACATCTTCTGCAGCACATTACAGAGTACATAGTCATGTCACTGACTGTCCTCAGAGGAGCTCACACTCTAATCCTACCATAGTCATGGTCTAATGCCCTACCATATTATTAGTATGTATTTATATAGCACTGACACCTTCTGCAGCACATTACAGAGTACATAGTCATGTCACTGACTGTCCTCAGAGGAGCTCACAATCTAATCCTACCATAGTCATAGTCTAATGTCCTACCATATTATTAAGTTTTACAATGGGGCCCCCCAAGCACTCTATACATAACAATTGATACGGCGCACCAAAACCTGCCAATGGCAACTACAGTGCCAGAGATGCAAGAAGGGGATGGGGAACAGTTTGTTACCACTATTCAAAGTATCTATAGAAGTGATTATTATAAGCACAGGACCAATAGAATGCTAATACTGTAGTTGAGGGATGGACCTTCAGGCCCCTCTGGCCCAAGGGCCCTAATGCGGTCGCTACCTCTGCACCCCCTATTGCTACGCCCCTGATTATTATTATGTATTTATGTAGCACTTGCATCTTCTGCAGCACTTTACAGAGTACATAGTCATGTCATGGACTGACATCCATGATGCAAATCTCCCATTTCACCACATCATTGTGGGAACACTGCTTTTTTGTGTGTTTTGGGAACATTGCCTAATTACCTTTAGGGTCACATTGCCTATCTGTGATTTGGGAGGAAACTCTGTCCCACTGCCTCAGAGTTACATTAGTTTGGTCCGCCCACACCATGCCATGGACACGCCCCCTTTCCCCACCGTGTTCATGGGCACGCCCATTTTTTGGTGGGGACCCCCCTCCTCCATTCCAGGTTGAGCCAACAAAAATCTGGTCACTATACCCAACCTGCAACCCCCTTCCCAAATGCAATGCAGCACTAGGTGCCCTCCCCCTAGACAGCAGCATGAGGTAGATCACTTGCTCCTCCCCCTTAATAGAATTTACTTGGGCCCCAAGGCACCAGAGATGGCTGAAAGACGGCCCTAAATCTCCCTCAAAGTGAACAGTAATCCCCCAGAAGTCCTTCACGGTACTTGCAGCAGAGTGAACTCACCTGCCTGGCCGACACGTTCCTCCTTCATTCTGTGTCCTTCTGTCTTCATCCTTGTGGGCTCTTCTTCACAGTGACCCGGCGGGACGTACGTACTTACATGACATGCTGTCATAGAGAAGAGGATCCGGAGGAATGCAGATGAAAGCACACAGACAGATGGAGGAGCATGCCAGCCAGACAGGTGCATGTGCTCTCTGCTCTGCTGCAGGTACTTTGCAGGGGCCTCGAGGGAGCAAAATTGGGGGGGATCCAGGGGGATAATGAGGAGTAGAACGTTGTTGACCGTCTACTTTGAGACATATGTATTGATACATAAATTAGTTGCCTGAAAGAGTTAAATTCTAGGCTTGGAAGTGATAACTTCAGTCTTGCTGGCACCTTGTTGAGAATATAGTAAACATCACTGATAAGCAAATTACAGCAATTAAAGTTTTCCTGGTAGAATGCAACTTCTGAGAGCAGGGAGAGATAGGGAAAGGTGAATAGTTCATGTATTTTAAAGGATACCCGAAGTGACATGTGACATGATGAGATAGGCATGGCTATGTACAGTGCCTTTAAGTATGGGACGCTTAATAGGCTGCCTCTGAGCAGAGACAACAAAAATATTCAATGTACTTTGTAAATGTTTAAATAAAACCATGGGATATCTAAAAAAAAATTATTTTTAGGAGCAGGAGGATAAATACAATTGTTTATCTCCTCAGTTTATTTTCACCTCGGAATCACTTAAAGAATACCCGAAGTGACATGTGACATGATGAGATAGACATGTGTATGTACAGTGCCTAGCACACAAATAACTAGGCTGTGTTCCTTTTTTCTTTCTCTGCCTGAAAGAGTTAGATATCAGGTATGTAAGTGGCTGACTCAGTCCTGACTCAGACAGGAAGTGACTACAGTGTGACCCTTACTGATAAGAAATCCCCCCTTTTTTTTACCTCTTTCTTGCTCTCAGAAGCCACTTTCTGCTAGTAAAGTGTTTTGTAGTTCAAATTTCTTATCAGTGAGGGTCACACTGTAGTCAGGACTGAGTCAGCCACTTGCATATCTGATATTTAACTCTTTCAGGAAGAGAAAGGAAAAAAAGGAACACAGCATAGGTATTTGTGTGCTAGGCACTGTACATAGCCATGCCTATCTCATCATGTCACATGTCACCTCGGGTTCTCTTTAAAGCCACCAGCAAGCAAGAAAACACACAGAATTATTTTGACAATACTTTTTCACCCACTTTTTGAACTGCAGAGTGCTGAAACATTATTTTAAACAGACGATAAAAAATTATCTCCTAGGAGAAAGCTTGGGAGAAAAAGTGAATTGGATTGGGCCCAGTGTGTATTTCCTGCTTCAGTTTCACTTGCCATAGAAACAAGAACAATATGGAACATGGTAACTATAAAACTGTTCCCAGCTTTACTTATACGCAGCAGATTTATAATCCGCTGTCCTTGGGGGAAGTTTAACGACCACCAAGTTTATCAGCTGCATCTTTAACCCCCACCTGGCAGACTCCTTACCCCGTTCCTCGTGCCTTCATCGCAATGTCTGAGGAGTGCCGGCAGCAGACCCTGTTGAGGGTTAAATCTCCCTTTTGCAACGTTCTCTACTACCCCTGCTGATTTTTGAATTAAACACAGGATCGGACCAGCTTAATTTTAGTGGGAACAGTGAGCCAGAATACATTGTTGGGGTCCCGCTGATATCTAAACCCACTCGAACACAGCTTCAGGGAGAAATCACTGTGGCGGAAATCCAGAGACCTAATTACAGTCTTTGTGTTTGATTCACAGAACCTCTGGTGGATAAACAAGAGGAGGATATTCCCTCGCTGTATCTGTTCCCGTCACCTCTGCCCTGACCTGCGGTGTGACACCCCCTCAAAAAGTTGCAAAGCCGAGGGCTCGGAGTCACTTTTTTTGTTTTCATTTTTAAGAAAACATAGCTTCTAATGGCGCCCATACACGGTACAGTTAAATGTTCGATTTTCCCAACCAAAACGATTGAGTAGAGTGAAATTCAAAAAGAATCTTCTTTTTTTTCGATCAAGAAAAAAAGCTAACGATTTACAGGGTTTTTTTGATAAAAAATCTGATCGGACATGTTAGAATAATGAGTGATTGTTTGTGAAATTGTACAGTACAGTACAGTAGGCTGAAGAAGAAAAAAAAAAGGTTCCAATTGTTCCACTTTCTTCATTCTCCATGTATTGAACAAGTGTTCACATGCTGGCCAACCGCCCCAGGCTGATACAAACCCCAAGGATGGGGGGATGGGAGGCATTTCCAAAGTATAGATGGGGTTATTAAAGTGAACCTGTCCTTGTAGGCATTTTTAAAGATAATTTTACTAATGTACAGGACAGTCATCTATATGCTCCTCAGTACAACTAAAGCAGGCTCCCTACCGTTGTACAAAATTGTGGTGTCATCTCACTTTAAATGAAAGGGACACTGTAGTGACAGTGATTAAAACATCATCCCCATCAGTAGCTGATACCCCCTTTCCCATGAGAAATCTTTACCTTTTGTCGAATAGATCATCGGGGGGGGGGGGGGGGCTCTGTATGGCTGATATTGTGGTGAAACCCCTCCCACAGTGTGATGTCCAGGGATGCTCGGATGTGCCTCATCCACGAATTCGGCAATCCGCGTGGTTGCAAAAAAAAATCCGCATTCGGCCCCGCCGCATGCGGATTTTCGTCCGCGTCCACGCAACCACGCGGATTTTTTCCCGTGAATGGCGTAATCATCCGCCCGGAGGCGGATTTTCTTTTAACGTTAATAACAAAGCCCCCATACATGCTACAGTCCCCCAAATAGCATGGATTATCGAGGTGATAAGGGGCAACATAACTTCAACATAAAAAATTCCCAAACATTTTTTTTTTCTAGAGAAAATGGATTTTAAAGTGAAATCAACACTTTAAATGGGGCTATTAATTGGTAATAAGTGGTTTTAAAAAGGGATATACGCGTTAAGCAGTCAAAGAGGTGAAGGCGAGTTCCAATGGCACTTGGCGGCGAAGGTACCGCTGGAGGAGGATGAGTGGCTGACGGCAAAAAGGCTCCAGAGAGGTTTTTTTTTTTTTTTTTTTTTTTGCAGCAATTAGCAATGACATCGCAGCAGAGTTGTCAGTGGACATGGGCAGTGTGAACACAGAGTGCAGTGGTGGTAGCGACTGAGTCAGGAGAAGGACTATGCGGGCGGTCAGTTCAGCAGCACAGAAGGACCACGGCAACATACTGGTAGTAGTAGTAGCAGCACAGCGTCATAGTGCTGGCCAAAAAATTAAATGCACCCGGCGACCCGGGCATTGTGAACGCAGAGTGTAGTAGCGACTGAGTCAGGAGGACAAAGCGGGCGGTCAGTTCAGCAGCAGCAGCACAGTAGTAGTAGCACAGCGTCATAGTGCTGGCCAAAAAATTAAATGCACCCGGCGACCCGGGCAGTGTAAACGCAGAGTGTAGTAGCGACTGAGTCAGGAGGACAAAGCGGGCGGTCAGTTCAGCAGCAGCAGCACAGTAGTAGTAGCACAGCGTCATAGTGCTGGCCAAAAAATTAAATGCACCCGGCGACCCGGGCAGTGTGAACGCAGAGTGTAGTAGCGACTGAGTCAGGAGGACAAAGCGGGCGGTCAGTTCAGCAGCAGCAGCACAGTAGTAGTAGCACAGCGTCATAGTGCTGGCCAAAAAATTAAATGCACCCGGCGACCCGGGCAGTGTGAACGCAGAGTGTAGTAGCGACTGAGTCAGGAGGACAAAGCGGGCGGTCAGTTCAGCAGCAGCAGCACAGTAGTAGTAGCACAGCGTCATAGTGCTGGCCAAAAAATTAAATGCACCCGGCGACCCGGGCAGTGTGAACGCAGAGTGTAGTAGCGACTGAGTCAGGAGGACAAAGCGGGCGGTCAGTTCAGCAGCAGCAGCACAGTAGTAGTAGCACAGCGTCATAGTGCTGGCCAAAAAATTAAATTCACCCGGCGACCCGGGCAGTGTGAACGCAGAGTGTAGTAGCGACTGAGTCAGGAGGACAAAGCGGGCGGTCAGTTCAGCAGCAGCAGCACAGTAATAGTAGCACAGCGTCATAGTGCTGGCCAAAAAATTTAATGCACCCGGCGACCCGGGCAGTGTGAACGCAGAGTGTAGTAGCGACTGAGTCAGGAGGACAAAGCGGGCGGTCAGTTCAGCAGCAGCAGCACAGTAGTAGTAGCACAGCGTTATAGTGCTGGCCAAAAAATTAAATGCACCCGGTGACCCGGGCAGTGTGAACGCAGAGTGTAGTAGCGACTGAGTCAGGAGGACAAAGCGGGCGGTCAGTTCAGCAGCTCAGAAGGAGGACCATGGCAACTTACTGGTAGTAGTACCATAACACCAAAAAATTAACCAAGGTAGGCACTAGGCAGGTAGTAAAAGTCTTTATAAAGGCAGGCATAGTTATCAACAGCACATGCAGCAGCCACTTCATGTCCCCCTGTGTCCGACAATAGGGGCCAGGAACTCACCTT
The DNA here is from genome assembly GCF_040937935.1 of Hyperolius riggenbachi. NCBI lineage: Eukaryota > Metazoa > Chordata > Amphibia > Anura > Hyperoliidae > Hyperolius > Hyperolius riggenbachi. The sequence continues at coordinate 235,737,595 of NC_090656.1, read as the reverse complement.
CCACCCAAGCCTGGTTGATTTTCAGGAAGGTGAGTTTGTCCACAGAGGCGTGGGAGAGCCGAGAGCGCTTCTCTGTGACCACGCCACCGGCCGCACTAAAGCATCTCTCTGAGAGGACACTGGAAGGAGGGCATGATAGGAGTTCCAGGGCGTACTGGGAAAGCTCGCTCCAGATGTCCAGTCTCTTGACCCAGTACTCCAAGGGGTCCACAGGGCTGTCTGTGTCATTGAGCCCGCTGGATGACCCCATATAGTCAGACACCATGGTGGTCAGTCGTTGCTTGTGCTGGTTGGTGGTGGATGCTGTGGCGGGCACCTCTGTTCTGGGCTGCTGCACTGCATACAGGCTCTTGCTTAGGCTCTTCAGGTCTCCGGGGCGCCAGTTGCTGCTGCTGCTGCTGGTGGTTGTTGTTGTGCTGCTAGTGGCAATGGCAGGCACCTCTTGCTGGCTTGGCAAAGCAGTTACAGTGGGGGTGGAAGGCTGGGGGAATGCTTCCAGTAGTCTGCGCACAGGGGCCTCCTTCAACTCCCTTGTGCGTTGCTCGGTGGTGGATGGCGTCATTAAGTCTCCCAGCTTCCCCTTCAGACGGGGATCAAGCATCAAGGTAATCCAGATGTCCTCCCTTGAACGCATCTGGATCACCCGGGGGTCCCTGCGAAGGCAGCGCAACATGTGCACAGCCATGGGAAACAAGTGGGCCCTGCCAGCAAGATCTTCCTCGTCCTCGCCATTGTCCCATAACGCATGCCTGTCCTCTTCCTGTGCCATGTCGTTGTCCTCCTCAAACCGCCATCCACGTACAATGCCTGCTGCACTCTGCTCCTCCTCCTCCTCCTCATTCAGGTTAGGGACCTCCAACTCTTCCACTACCTGCTGTGAGCCCTCCTCTGAGCTGGACTGTGCTGCCATCTGCTCCTGTTCTTCCAACTGCCTCAGGGCTTCATCCCCACGCTCAATTAAATTGTCCATTGCCTGCTCCAGTAGACAAACCAAGGGCACCCACTGGCACACAGAGGCCCGCTCCTCACTGACCATCTTGGTTGCCTCCAGGAAGGGACTCAGCACCAGGCATACTTGCTGCATCAGTGTCCACTGAGTGGCAGTAATCATGGGGACTTGCTGGTTGCTGGGGACACTTGGGTCTAGCATGTAGGCCCTAAGAGCCAGCCTGTGCTGACACAGCCGCTCCAACATGGCCAGAGTCGAATTCCAGCGAACTGGCATGTCGATGATCATCCGGTGTTGTGGCCTTCCATACTGCTGCTGTAAGGTGGACAAGAGTGCAGAGGCAGTGGCTGACAGGCGGAAAAAGCGTACCACCGCCCGGGCATCCTGCAGCAGCTCGCTCATCCCCTGGTAGGTGCGCAAGAAGCGCTGCACCACAAGATTGAGCACGTGGGCCAAGCAGGGGATGTGCTGGAGGTTTCCCTGCTGCACTGCTGCCACCAGGTTGGCCCCGTTATCGGCTGCCACATACCCCACTTCCAGGCCTCTGGGGGTCAGCCACCTCCGCTCCTGCTTCCTGAGGGCGGCCAGGACGTTGGTGGCCGTAAGCCTCTCCTTCCCCAGGGTCACCAATTTTAAAAGGGCTTGGCAGTGCCGAGGCTTGGCGCTGCTGCTGCCGAGGCGGGCTTGCTTTCCGGGTGCTGAGGGAGTGTCGTGACAGGACCCTTCTGCATCCCCCCTGATCCCGCGTGGTGGCACCACTAGCTGGGCTGATGCGCTCTTATCCTCCCTTCCTTCCATCAGTGTCACCCAGTGGGCCGTAAAGGACAGGTAGCGACCTGTCCCAAATCTGCTACTCCACGAGTCCATGGTCACGTGGACCCGCTTGCCCACAGAGTAGTCCAGGGAACGGGCCACGTTTCCCACCGCAAACTTGTGGAGTGCTGGGATCGCGCTCCTGCTGAAATAGTGGCGACTGGGGACTTGCCACTCGGGGATGCCAAATTGGAGCAGCGTCCGCATGGCGCTCCCCTCCTGCACCAGGGAGTAGGGAAGCAGCTGTGATGCCATGGCCCGGGCCAGCAAGCCATTTAGTTTGCGGATCCGCCTGTGGCTTGGAGGCAGAGGCTTGGTCAGACCCTGAAAGGTGTCGCTCAGCAGGGTCTGACGACGCTGGGATGCAGGGGAGACAGAGGAGAGAGACGAACACTGGCTGCCAGCCTCAATGTCTGTGTCCTGAGTAGCCGAGGTGGAAGAGCGCTTGCGTGCTACTACTGCTGCTGCTGTGGGGGATTCACGACCCTGAGGGAGGGATGATGCTGCTGCGCTGGTGGGCCTTCTGCTCTCAGGAACCCCTGCCAGCAGTGCCTGCTTCCTCTTAAACTCTGCATACTCGCGGCAGTGGCGGCTTCTCAGGTGGCCCTGGAGGGATGAGGTACCCATCTTGCTCAGACTTTTCCCACGGCTCAATCTTTTGCTGCATAACCTGCACACAGCATACTTTTTGTCATCAGTACATTCCTTAAAGCAATCCCACACTGGTGACTTTAATTTACTGCGGCCCCCACTAGCAGAGGGTGCAGCGGAACAATGTGTGGTAGTAGTTGCCGGGGGTTGCATGGTGGTGGTGCCGGCTGAAGCAGTGTCCTGTCTACTTCCTCCACGCCCACTGCTGCCGATGCCCCTGCCCCTGCCTGACATATGGCGATATCCTTGCCTAGGCCGAGGTGACTCGTCATCCTGCTCTGCCTCTGACCATTCTTCCACGGACTCAGCAGGCTGCAAATAGTTAGGGTCCACAACGTCGTCATCATCAGCAGCATCATCATAATCCAGCTCTTCCTCTGACTCCCCCGCCTCCTCTTCTGTCCCTACATCCCCAGACACAGACCCCTCTTCTTCATCACCAGAACTCAACAACGCTTGTGATTGTGGCCCGATCTCAATCTCTGCCACATCAGTCCCCAGTAAGTCCTGAGCTTCTTGCATCAGCAGGTTCCCAGAAGCCGGACTGAGGGACAGAACGCTGTCATCTTGGGAGGGCTGCTGACCAGTGGGTGCTGGGGTGGATGTCACAACAAGCGTGGGACGTTGGCTGCTGCTGCTGCTTGGAGTGGTGCTCACAGTAGAGGTCTGGGAGGAAGTCATGATGTCCATGAGTACGTCAGGTTCCATTTGCTCAACCACCACACGGGGACCAGAAACTTTAAAATATTTGGACAATGGCGTCCGCTGACTCGGCCCAGGCTTTGCTGCCCCCCTTTCTGCTGCATCACGACCATGTACAGCTGGGCATCCTCTCCCTGGACGTGGAGCAGTCCCAGAAGTGGCTGAGGCAATTGAACTCCCTTTCCTCTCACCCCGCGAAACCCTGCCAGACATGTTGCTAGTAATAAATCACTGGATGCAGTGGGCACAGTACAAGGTCACTGAAGGATGCAGTGGGCACAGTACAAGGTCACTGAAGGATGCAGTGGGCACAGCAGTGGGCACTGGATATACAACTAGGTCACTGAAGGATGCAGTGGGCACAGTACAAGGTCACTGAAGGATGTAGTGGGCACAGTACAAGGTCACTGAAGGATGCAGTGGGCACAGCAGTAGCCACTGGATATACAACTAGGTCACTGAAGGATGCAGTGGCCACAGTACAAGGTCACTGAAGGATGCAGTGGGCACAGCAGTGGGCACTGGATATACAACTAGGTCACTGAAGGATGCAGTGGGCACAGTACAAGGTCACTGAAGGATGCAGTGGGCACAGTACAAGGTCACTGAAGGATGCAGTGGGCACAGCAGTGGCCACTGGATATACAACTAGGTCACTGAAGGATGCAGTGGCCACAGTACAAGGTCACTGAAGGATGCAGTGGGCACAGCAGTGGGCACTGGATATACAACTAGGTCACTGAAGGATGCAGTGGGCACAGTACAAGGTCACTGAAGGATGCAGTGGGCACAGTACAAGGTCACTGAAGGATGCAGTGGGCACAGCAGTGGCCACTGGATATACAACTAGGTCACTGAAGGATGCAGTGGCCACAGTACAAGGTCACTGAAGGATGCACTGGGCACAGCAGTGGGCACTGGATATACAACTAGGTCACTGAAGGATGCAGTGGGCACAGTACAAGGTCACTGAAGGATGCAGTGGGCACAGTACAAGGTCACTGAAGGATGCAGTGGGCACAGCAGTGGCCACTGGATATACAACTAGGTCACTGAAGGATGCAGTGGCCACAGTACAAGGTCACTGAAGGATGCAGTGGGCACAGCAGTGGGCACTGGATATACAACTAGGTCACTGAAGGATGCAGTGGGCACACAAGGATGTCACACCGTGTAATGAGATGCTCATATGCCAGCGAGCGAGCGAGCAGTGGGCACTGGGCACGGCACAAGGTCACTGACAGAATGAATGAACAGCGCTGGCAGAGAGTGGCGGCGCCGGCGGTGTGACTGGCTGCCTGCAAATAGTACAAGTGTATAAACTGTCACTGGAATATACAAGTGAACACTGCAGCTGCACTAACCTGCCTGCCTGCCTGCACTCTACACACAGATAATCCCCACTCCCACTACACTGCAGCACTGAACCTGCCTGCACAGCACTACACACAGTTAAATAATCACTAGACTCCCACACTCCCACTACACTACACTGACTACAACTAACTACAGCAATCACTCACTGACTAGCTAACTGTGTACAGTATAAGAGCAGTGTTAGCAAAAAAAACGCTTTGTTTTTAACACAATAAATGCACTTGCTCAAACAACAATGGCCTGGAGATAATCCTCTCAGCACCACAGTCTAGCAAGGACAGAGCTTTTCCATCATGGCCACCGCTTTATATTCAGGAGGGGAGGGCATAGCTCCCCTCCTGTGATTGGTTGCTAGGGCCTGGCTGGGGCACTCTGATTGGCCTGCAATGTGTCACTTCCGCATAGTTTGACGCATTTCCGCAAACCACGACTTCAGCGCCGGGTTTCACGAGCGTGAATGCGGATTTCTGTCCGCATTCACTCGTAGCCGAAGCAGATTTTCGTGGTTGAAAATCTATTCACGGCTCAGCGTGTCCGAGGCGGAATGCGTCAAAATGGTCGTGAATCCACGCGTAAGCGTGATCACGACCTGGCGGTGAGCACCACTGGTGATGTCATGGCCATGGTCATGGTCCTGACAGTTTGCTGTCTATGAGCCTCATTGCATTGTGGGAAATAACAGCTTTTTTTCCCAACCGCCAAGCAACCAGTGTCTGCAGTGGTGTAACAATTTATGGGACCTGAAGCGAAACTTTGAGGCCCCCAATGTTCGCAACCCTTTCCTTGCCTCCCTTTGGTGCCCTTCATGGCCTTAGGGATTACCTCGCCAGGGTCATCATGATCTTCACATTCACCAGAAAATCATTAGGATGAGATAAGATAAGTTGAATTAGGAGAGTGGTCAGAGAAAGTGTCATCTGAGCTTCTTGATGGCCACTAGGCCCCAAGCAGTTGCCTATGTTGCCTTTTGGATAATCCTGCTCTGGGGAAGACAGGTGCAGACGGCTCTCCCAAGGTTGCCACCACCCAGGGAGATCCATCAACCACCCCCAGGCCCGGATTTACATCACTGGAGCCTATAAACACAGAGGTCCCGGTACCCTAGACTCCGACCTCCATGAACAGACAAATGCCTGCCAAACCGCACTGCAAGTGTGCTGGGTGTCCCAGCTGTCACTTCTCCCTTACTTCCCTTGCCCATCATAGGTAGCTACAGGTGTCCCTTAGTATTAGGTAGCCAGAGGTACCCTCAATATTAAGTATCTAGAGCTGCCCCCAAGTATTAGATAGCTAGAGGCTCCCCCGACTGATGGAAGATCTGGTCGATGGAATGCCGAGACCTAGGTGAGTAACTTAATTTACTCTCCACTCGGGACTCTGTATAGGTAAGGCAAGAGGGAGGCATTTGTGGAGGGGAGTGAATCATCAGCCGCCTGTAGGCACGTGGCTACATTGCCTTGTGGTAAATCCGGCCCTGACCAACCGCATCCAAAGGGAAAGAAATGCAACACTGCAAAAAAACAAAAATAAAACACAAGAGGGTATGTGTTTACCAACCTGATCTGCTTGATCAGGGCCATGAGACTGGACAATAAAATTCTGCTCGCTCATCCCTATTGGTCATCTCTACAAATACAATTATGAAAATGATGCCATTCATTTGCGATGTCCCCTGATGAGAGTCCTTGGAGACTGCGATGGACTTCTGCTGTCGTGTGGTTTAAGCTGGCACACAACAGAGAGCATGGCGAATTTCAGGCAAGGCCACAAAGGCCATGGCCTAGCGCGTCAGGAAGCAAGGGGCGGGCTGTGGGCTGGAGAACTCATGCAGTCAAGCTGCCAAACATGTGAACTGCAGCAGTCAGGCAAGTGTCTGGGAATCATGAGGGGGAGGGGAAAGGTACAGCCTTTTGTCTGTGACCTGAGCTGTCACTCATCACCATCGGCCGCACTTCGAGTCCAACTCTACCCTCCCATTTGACCCATAAATGGATCGATTTGGCCCATAAATGGAATAAAAATGATAACTATCCCAAACATTCCGGATGTAATCAATTCACAAAATAGATTGATAAAAAACATGACAAATAGGTTGTGTTATAGTCGATTGCCACCATCATGACTTTCCAATCCAATCAATTGGAAGGTTGATCATTCAGTAAAATTGCATCGTTAGTAAGAATCTTTAAATACATTGATAACTGGGACTGATGTGTGTGTGGCAGGGGGTTTGCTGTTGGTCAGGGGGCGGCTGGTGATAGTGGCCTTGGGGGCAGGGGCGTAACAATAGGGGATGAAAGCCCCTGAACCCGTGCGGGTGGGGGGGGGGGGTGCAGCTCTGAGCGGAACAGCCCTCTCTGTCAAGGCCGGGCTTGTACTTTTTACCACCCAAGCAGGGGCGTAACTAGAAGTCAGCCCCTGCAAGAATATATACTGTTTTGGGGGGCAGGAGGGGTCGCAGCATAAGGGGAGAGCATTGCACATTGACGGGGAGGAGGGACAGCCCCCCCCCCCTCACCTCGGGCTCTCCTGTCAGCCTTCCCCCTCCAGCATCTATTACTGGCAGCAGCAGCGGCAGCTATACATACCTCCATCCACCGCAGCGGTCTCCGATTTCTAAGTGCCTAATGATACTTCCTGTTTAAACAGGAAGTAGCGTGAAGCCCTTACAGATCGGAACCTCTGGCAGTGTGTGGAGGGGGGACATTGGCAGGAGAGCCTGAGGTGAGGGGGGGGGGGTAGAATGTCCCCTCTCCCCGCTGATGTGCAATGCTCTCCCCTCCTGCTGTGATCCCTCCTGCCCCCCATAATGGCCCTGAGCGGGCACTCGGGGAGGATGGGGGGAGGCCCGTCCAGATTCTTGCAGGGGGGCCCGGTGACTTCTAGTTACGCCCCTGCTTGGGTTGTAAAAAGTACAAGCCCGGCCCTGACAGAGAGGGCTGTTCCGCTCAGAGCTACAGATTGTTGGCCGTGGTAGATGGAAGATGACAAGCTGGAAGGCGGTGAGAGGGGCATCGTCTACGTAGATGAATCTCATGTTCATGTTGAGCATAGTGTTTACAAATACGACACAGGTACAATGATAGCAGCCACAATAAGAATTGATCCCGGCGTGGCTCAGCCATTTATCTTGCCTCTTCCAGATCTCCTTGGCTGCATACAGCCTGGCTTTACAAGCAAGGTCAGCATTTCCTAGTCCCCGTTAAAGTCATTTATCAAGTGCTGAAGAGGGGAAAAAAAAGCTTCCAATTGTTCCACTTTCTTCATTCTTCATTCTCCATATACTGAACATGTGTGCACAACACATGTGTGTGCACATGCTGGCCAACCGCCCCTGATTTCAAGGCCGATATAAACCCACACGGATGGGAGGGCATTCCAAAAGCATGAAAGGGGTTGTTAAAGTGAACCTGTCCTTGTAGCCATCTCTAAAGATAATTTTACTAATGTACAGTCATCTATATGCCCCTCAATACAACTAAAGTGGACCCTCCCCCCCTACCGTTGTACAAAATGGTGGTCACCTCACTTTTACTTAAAGGGACACTGTAGTGACAGGGATTTCAAGGGCAACTTTAACCAGGGATTGACCTTCCCATCCCAATCAGCAGCTGATATCCCCTTTCCCAGGAGAAATCTTTACCTTTTCTCGAAAAGATCATCAGAGACGTCTGTATGGCTGATATTGTGGTGAAACCCCTCCCACAGTGTGATGTCATGACCGTGGTCCTGACAGTTTGCTGTCTGTGAACCATGTTGCATTGTGGGAAATAATGCAAATCTGGCGTCCATGCTTGTGACCATATTTTAAAGGCACTTGTATTGATCTGAAGAAGCGAGCTGAGACCTGTGAAACGCATTGTCCATTTAATCATGCTGAATTAATAATTTATTTTTTTACATTTACCCTGTGGTTTGAGTTCTTCCATCTGGAGTAGTGAAGACACCTTTCCCCATTCCCTCCCCCCCCCCCCCCCCCCTCCGCCTCCTTATTATCTTTTGTTTCATTGCGTTACTTATTTTTGGGCATCTCCACCCCCCCCCCCCCCAGTACTATACATTACATCTCCTTTGTAAGTGTTCGCCTTCCGGGTGTGGTGTTATCCACAACCAAGAAGGACCAGACTAACCAGGAGTGTGACCATCCAGTTCCAGTAAGACCTGGAATACCGAGCGGGGACGGTTATTTCCCCATTGGCGATATACGGTGGTTGCAGTGACTACTACTACGGTATAGATTACACAACCTAACATCTAATACCCCACAATACTGCACCATCTGGCTCCTGGTCTCTTCTTGTCATATAGGTGACCGTGGTATCCCTACAGTGACCACCTTTTCTACTGCTCTAAAAGATAAGCAACAACATACTCAGTGGCGTAGCTAAGGAGCTCTGGGCCCCGATGCAAGTTTTACAATGGGGCGCCCCAAGCACACTATACATAACAATAGATACGGCGCACCAAAAGCTGCCAATTGCAACTACAGTGTCAGATGTGCAAGAAAGGGATGGGAAATAGCTTGTTAATGATTACCAATATTCAGAGTACCTATAGAACTGATTATTATGAGCACAGGACCAATAGAGAGGTAATACTGTAGTTGAGGGAGGGCCCCTCTGGCCCAAGGGCCCCGATGTGATTGCAACCTCTGCAACCACTATTGCTATGCCCCTGAACATGCTAACCTCTAAAGAAAAAACATTTCTTTGTTAGGCTGGGTCCACACTCTCATGGCCAGATTTCAGGCAAGGCCTCATAGGCCATGGCCTAGGGCACCAGGAAACAAGGGACGGGCAGAGAACTGTCACACTCATGCAGTCAAGCTACCAAACAGGTAAACTGCAGCAGCTGGGCAAGTGTCTGGGGCTCAGGGGATGAGGGGGCAGCAAACATGGGCAGCTTATTGTCTGTGACCTGAGCTGTCACTCATTGACGTAGGCAGCTCTTCGAGTCCAACTCCCCCCTCCACCCAGCTCCAACCTATCAGAGCAAAAAGCATAGATTTGGCCCATAAATGGAATAAACATTCTAACCATTCTGATCATTTCAGATATAATCGATCCTCAAAACAGATTGATAAAACAATTGGTCCTTTGTAGTCGATTGGCACCATGAACACCATCAATCGGAAGGTTGATCGTTTAGTAAAACTGCATCATTACAGTAATATGCATCTTTACATACATTGATCACTGGGACACATAAAAGTCTGTTTATCTAGTAGTGGGTTTGCTGTTTGTCATGGGGCAGCTGGTGATGATAGTGGCCTTGGGCTGTAAAAAGTACAAATCCGGCCCTGTCCACACTTGTGCGGATGCAGAACGGAAACGGAAAAAAGCGGATGAATTCTGTCCACTCTGCATCTGCTTTGCGCTAACACAACGCTCCATGTCGGTTCCATGTCCACAGGGTCGCTACGTCGGCCCGTACGCATTGCTGCCCACCCGTCTTGCCGCCACTTCTTGTCCCGCCGCTCGGGCCCATCCACAGCCTGGAGGCCAGCAGAAGCATGGCTCTCCATAGGCTGCAACAGGCCAACACTGCCTAGCAACGGGGAGAATTTTTATTGGTTCAACAAGAACCAATGAGAATTCTCTCTGTTGCTGAGGATTCCCATTGGTCTGCTGCAGCCCAATGGAGAATCCCCATGCTTCCGTCGGCCTCCGGGGTCTTCAGAATGGACTGAGCGGCGGTGATGGATGGCGGGGCGCATGGGTACGATGTCACAACGGTGATGGGATGCAGCCGAAACGGGCAATGCGGATGCGGCGACTAGCCTAGTGAGAGCGGACAGTGTCCATTCTCATAGGCTTGCATTGGACATGTTTTCCCGTCCAGTCCGGGAAAAAGTGTCAAATCCGGACTCTCCGTTACATTTTGCCTTCTGTACCACATGGCTCCATGTGCGATCCGTGTTTCTGGAAGCGGGGCCCTATTTTTAACATAGGATCGGCTTCCTGAATTAGCTGACACATCTGCAAGATCAAATAACTACTTGTGATTAGTGACGGATGAGGGGGAATTAGACAGGTTAAACTCTCTAGATGCATACAGGGTGCATTACTATATGTTTTCCTTTTGTCCTGTGCAAGAGTTCAGGTCCACTTTAAATAATAGCACATTTTCTGGCATCCTGATGATCTCTTTGGCAGGACAGATCCCAGATATGAACGCATGTGAAATCTGCATTGGTGCGAGAAGTTATGTATGTTCATGTCCAGAAAAAAAAATGGCACTTTCAGCAAAATGTAAGCATTGTGTTTATTCGGCTATAGAGGACCATAGCTCCCGCCTAGTGATAAACGTAATCAACAAATTATGATTTCGCTAAATTTCACATAAATTTTCGCAATTACACTTATACGTAGTTCCGATTTGCAAATTCAATTGATTTCGTGTAGTCATTCGTAATTTCGCATAAAATTTTGCAAAATTTTGTGCAATTTCTTGCCGACTTTGGCAGTAAATAGCAATAGCCTCCATACATGCTATTCATACCAAAATTGCTGCATATGTTAAGGAGCATAGTGGGTGCAAGTCAAAAAAAGAATTTTACAAAAAGACTTTATAGTTTTTTAGAAACTCAATTTTAAAAATGCAATTAAAAAATGTTTTTTAAACTTAGAAAAATGACAGTTTAAAAACCATTTTTCTTTGCATTTTTAAAATCAAATTTTTCTCAAAAAGGTCTTTTTAAAAAAAAAATTTTGTGACTTATACCCAGTATTCTGCTTCATGTATGTAGCAATTTTGGAAGCAACAGCATTTATAGGGGCTTTGCTATTAACCTCTAAATTTGGCACAAAATTATATCAAGTTTCGCGAAAATTACGTGAAAAATTAAGCAACATTTTGAAATACTACTATTACATAAAAAAATTAATTACGATTTTCTTTGAAATTTTGCATTATAATTACGATGTGTAATTGCAAATTTCAATGCGAAATTTGGCATATACGAAATTTCGACCCACCACTGGATTCGCCCCCCACCACACATGCAATATAAGCGTTTGTATTAGAACACCTGCCCCTACTCTAGTGTAAACAAGCCCTAAGGCCCCGTTCACACTGCACGCGTTTCCAGCCGCGTTTTGGAAACGCGTGCAGGTGGCCGACATGCACGACATCAGACATTGCATAGAGTGCAATGTCTGATGTTCACACTGCATGCGTTCCGGACCTGTGCGGTCCGGGAACGCATGCTGCATGCATTTTTTGTAAAAACGCATGGCTGTCCCATTCACTTTTCAGTGATGGGATCAGCCACGCAACGCATACGAACGCGGATGGCGTGCATTCGTACGCGTTGCGGTCCGCATGCGTTGCGGTCTGCTTTCTGCAGTCTGAACGGGGCCTAAAATATGCTCCCCATGTGACGCTTGTGGTCCGCAAAGGAGCAGAATTTTGAGTGTCGTGGAAAATGGGGTGCAGCAATAGTACAGATAGTAGAGTATTGCTGAATTTACTGATAGTCTACTATTTAAAGAGTAACTGTCAGGCTGCAAAAGCTAGGCCTTTTGCACACTGCACGCGATTCCGATTCAGATTCCGCTTTTTAATCAGTTTTTACATCTGATTCAGATTCCGATTTGCAGTGTGCAGGGAGCAAACTGCAAATCAGAATCTGAATCGGATGTAAAAACTGATTAAAAAGCGGAATCTGAATCGGAATCGCGTGCAGTGTGCAAGAGGCTAAACAGTTTAGAAGGAAGACAAAAAGGCAATACTGAAGTTAAAAATCTCTCTTACTTTTGATGTGTGCTGAACAGCAAGGCTGTTATTCCCAAGCTCTTAAAAGTATGAGAGGCCGCATAATATACTGCAAAGCATTCTGGGGCTGCTTCTTCCCATCTTGGGTCCTCCCCTCGGCTGCTAGTGAGAAGTTACAGGGTCATATTACAGCAGCTTGTAATGCAGTCCAGCTCACAGCACTGAAAAATCACGGCATATGTTCCGTATACTTCCGCTATTGTTCCTAGCCACATGGCTAATTAATATTCACTGTACACTGTAGTGTTGTCCGGATCATGAACCATTAGAATCTTTTTTGTGAGTCGAATCATCAGGAAGCAGGGAGGACATGACGACACAATTGGCTTCATAGGAGACAGACCAACATGGAACCTGCCATGAGCTGTCAGGAGCATCATTCTCTGCAAATACTATATAAAAATTCTGTGAAATCCAAACGTGGACAGTGAAATGCATATCTAATGTAAGTACAGCCAGTATTTAGCTACTGATATATGTGTTTTTTTTCTCTGAGACCCTATACCCAACAGCTCCTCTTTAAAGTGCTAATTTTTGTTAGTAAAATATCGGTAATTGTTACCAATATTTTACAGTAGCTAAACCTAACCCTACTCTCACACAGAACCCTCCATTACCGATGCCTAACCCTAATCCCCCCTGGTGGTGCCTAACCCTAAGACACCCCCCCCCCCTGCCCCTGGTGGTGCCTAACTAGTGTTGGGCGAACATCTAGATGTTCGGGTTCGGGCCAAACAGGCCGAACATGGCCGCGATGTTCGGGTGTTCGAGCCGAACTCCGAACATAATGGAAGTCAATGGGGACCCGAACTTTCGTGCTTTGTAAAGCCTCCTTACATGCTACATACCCCAAATTTACAGGGTATGTGCACCTTGGGAGTGGGTACAAGAGGAAAAATTTTTTTAGCAAAAAGAGCTTATAGTTTTTGAGAAAATCGATTTTAAAGTTTCAAAGGGAAAAGTGTCTTTTAAATGCGGGAAATGTCTGTTTTCTTTGCACAGGTAACATGCTTTTTGTCGGCATGCAGTCATAAATGTAATACAGATAAGAAGTTCCAGGAAAAGGGACCGGTAACGCTAAGTAGCACACGTGATGGAACAGGAGGAGGGCGGCGCAGGAGGAGAAGGCCACGCTTTGAGACACAACAACCCAGGCCTTGCATGAGGACAAGAAGCGTGCGGATAGCAATTTGCATTTTGTCGCCATGCAGTCATAAATGTAATACAGATGAGAGGTTCAATAAACAATAATTAACAGTAATTGGAGTTGTCCAGAATGCGCACAATGCATGGGTCGCGTTCAATGCAGTCCTAGGCCGAAGAGGTCATAGCCTAGGGTCACAAAAACCTGTTTATTTGGGCAATTTCAATGGTGGCGAGTCTGACGTACATAAATCGCAGCAATGGCCGTTAGCAACGTCTGAATCTCACGAAATGTCTCATGCAGGTAGAAGACATATTGTTAGACTTGGGCTCCAAAGATGGGTTCCCTACATCTCTGCAAACCAGAGTTACAGGGCTCCAAATTTGGTAAAATCCCCCATAGGCTTTCATTGGGCCTCCTATTTACAGTTCCAAAATCTCACATCTTTTCAAAGGGCAATTGCTCAGCAGTGGCAACTTTTCTAGCATTGTAGGGACCCTTAGGGGGAACATGACTGGTGAGTTTCGGGCCCCTAGGCCAAAGAGGTCATAGCCTAGGGTCACAAAAACCTGTTTATTTGGGCAATTTCAATGGTAGTTATGCTGACGTACATAAATCTCAGCCATGGCCGTTAGCAACGTCTGAATTTCACGAAATGTCTCATGCAGGTAGAAGACTATTTGTTAGACTTGGATTCCAAAGATGGGGTCCCTACATCTCTGCAAACCAGAGTTACAGGGGTGCAAAATTGGTAAAATCCCCCATAGGCTTGCATTGCCTCCCTATTTCACTTTCCAAAATCTCACATCTTTTCAAAGGGCAATTGCTCAGCAGTGGCAAATTTTCTAGCATTGTAGGGACCCTTAGGGGGAACATGACTGGTGAGTTTCGGGCCCCTAGGCCAAAGAGGTCATAGCCTAGGGTCACAAAAACCTGTTTATTTGGGCAATTTCAATGGTAGTTATGCTGACGTACATAAATCTCAGCCATGGCCGTTAGCAACGTCTGAATTTCACGAAATGTCTCATGCAGGTAGAAGACATATTGTTAGACTTGGATTCCAAAGATGGGGTCCCTACATCTCTGCAAACCAGAGTTACAGGGGTGCAAAATTGGCGATTTATGTACGTCAGACTCGCCACCATTGAAATAGCCCAAATAAACAGGTTTTTGTGACCCTAGGCTATGACCTCTTTGGCCTAGGGGCCCGAAACTCACCAGTCATGTTCCCCCTAAGGGTCCCTACAATGCTAGAAAATTTGTCACTGCTGAGCAATTGCCCTTTGAAAAGATGTGAGATTTTGGAAAGTGAAATAGGGAGGCAATGCAAGCCTATGGGGGATTTTACCAATTTTGCACCCCTGTAACTCTGGTTTGCAGAGATGTAGGGACCCCATCTTTGGAATCCAAGTCTAACAATATTTCTTCTACCTGCATGAGACATTTCGTGAAATTCAGACGTTGCTAACGGCCATGGCTGAGATTTATGTACGTCAGCATAACTACCATCGAAATTGCCCAAATAAACAGGTTTTTGTGACCCTAGGCTATGACCTCTTTGGCCTAGGGGCCCGAAACTCACCAGTCATGTTCCCCCTAAGGGTCCCTACAATGCTAGAAAATTTGCCACTGCTGAGCAATTGCCCTTTGAAAAGATGTGAGATGTTGGAACTGTAAATAGGAGGCCCAATGAAAGCCTATGGGGGATTTTACCAAATTTGGAGCCCTGTAACTCTGGTTTGCAGAGATGTAGGGAACCCATCTTTGGAGCCCAAGTCTAACAATATGTCTTCTACCTGCATGAGACATTTCGTGAGATTCAGACGTTGCTAACGGCCATTGCTGCGATTTATGTACGTCAGACTCGCCACCATTAAAATTGCCCAAATAAACAGGTTTTTGTAACCCTAGGCTATGACCTCTTCGGCCTAGGACTGCATTGAACGCGACCCACGCATTGTGCACATTCTGGACAACACCAATTACTGTTTATTGTTTATTGAACCTCTCATCTGTATTACATTTATGACTGCATGGCGACAAAATGCAAATTGCTACCTGCACGCTTCTTGTCCTCATGCAAGGCCTGGGTTGTTGTGTCTCAAAGCGTGGCCTTCTCCTCCTGCGCCGCCCTCCTCCTGTTCCATCCCGTGTGCTGCTGCTGGGTTAGCGTTACCAGTCCCTTTTCCTGGAACCTCTTATCTGTATTACATTTATGACTGCATGCCGACAAAAAGCATGTTACCTGTGCAAAGAAAACCATTTCCTGCATTTAAAAGACAGTTTTCCCTTTGAAAATTTAAAATCGATTTTCTCAAAAACTATAAGCTCTTTTTGCTAATTTTTTTTTCCTCTTGTACCCACTCCCAAGGTGCACATACCCTGTAAATTTGGGGTATGTAGCATATAAGGAGGCTTTACAAAGTACGAAAGTTCGGGTCCCTATTGACTTCCATTATGTTCGGAGTTCGGCTCGAACACCCGAACATCGCGACCATGTTCGGCCCGAACCCGAACATCTAGATGTTCGCCCAACACTACACGTGACCCGTTCGGCCAATCACAGCGCTAGCCGAACGTTCGGGTAACGTTCGGCCATGCGCTCTTAGTTCGGCCATATGGCCGAACAGTTTGGCCGAACACCATCAGATGTTCGGCCGAACTCGAACATCACCCGAACAGGGTGATGTTCTGCAGAACCCGAACAGTGGCGAACACTGTTCGCCCAACACTATGCCTAACCCTAACCCATCCTGGTGGTGTCTAACCCTAACCCCCCCTGGTGGTGCCTAGCCCTAAGACTCCCCCTGGTGGTGCCTAACCCTAAGACTCCCCCCTGGTGGTGCCTAACCCTAAGACCCCCCCTGGTGGTGCCTAACCCTAACCCACCCTGGTGGTGCCTAACCCTAAGACTCCCCCTGGTGGTTTCTAACACTAAGAACCTCACCCGGTGGTACCTAACCCTAAGACCCCCCTCCCTCCCGGTGGGGCCTAACCCTAACTGACTCCCCTTGCACAAACCGCCTTCCTTCAGGGTTTCCGCAACTGGGTCTATCTTACCAGGTACCATTCTAACCATCACATATGCCTGATGCAAACATGTAAGGATGCACCACACACCCTCCCTAACCCCCCCCCCCCCCCCCCCGTTTGAAATGATTGCACAGCACACATCAACAGCACACTAGCTGGCTGTGAGTTTGTGACGAACTGCTCACCCTCAGCCACTCCATTCCACCCCACTCAGGGAAGCAGTGCCACCTCCTCCTCCCTTCTGCTGTGCAAGTCAAGTGAAACACTTCTGCTCTCCTGCCTCCCCCCTCCTCACTCACTATCAGACTCCTCACACAGCACAACAAGCTGCTTTTCCCCAATGATGCTCTCCTGCTTCCCCCCTCCTCACTCACTGTCAGACTCCTCACACAGCACAACAAGCTGCTTTTCCCCAATGATGCTCTCCTGCTTCCCCCTCCTCACTCACTGTCAGACTCCTCACACAGCACAACAAGCTGCTTTTCCCCAATGATGCTCTCCTGCCTCCCCTCTCCTCACTCACTGTCAGACTCCTCACACAGCACAACAAGCTGCTTTTCCCCAATGATGCTCTCCTGCCTCCCCCCTCCTCACTCACTGTCAGACTCCTCACACAGCACAACAAGCTGCTTTTCCCCAATGATGCTCTTCTTCTTCCCCCCTCCTCACTCACTGTCAGACTCCTCACACAGCACAACAAGCTGATTTTCCCTAATGATGACCTCTTCACCTCGCACTCCTCTCGCTTCTCCTCCTACTCATATTGCATGCTGTAAATGTAAACTCACAGTACATATATGCTGCCCCTGTAATCTCTGCCACCTGATGCAAATGTTTCACCTTGCTTCATGAGAGAACCGGCCCTGCATGCGTATCGTCTACTTCATGGTCTGGACTGGGGTTTTATTCCTGTGCCCTAACCGTCTCATACAAACAATCTCTCAAACCATTCTCCCTCTTCCAGTAGAGTTACTGTATCCATCTCCACTATATATTTTCTCGGTGCCACCCCATTCCCAGGACGATTATATTGCTTCTAGGCTGGCAAAGACAGGCAAGCTTTCATCTTTGAACGAGGTCCAGCTTTATTTCTGTCCGCAAGAAGGTGCAGATTGATTCCCTCCCCGTTATTAGGAACGCTAACAAATCCATAGCGAGGAGTGCGAAATGAGTCCCCGTCAATACGCCAGCGATCTCAGATTATCATATATAATTGGCGGGCTCTCGGAGCGGCAGGTATTTTGTTAGAACACCAGCGTAATTTACTTTGAGACAATTCAGCTGGAAACTGACATGCTAC
Source organism: Hyperolius riggenbachi (assembly GCF_040937935.1). Lineage (NCBI taxonomy): Eukaryota > Metazoa > Chordata > Amphibia > Anura > Hyperoliidae > Hyperolius > Hyperolius riggenbachi. The sequence goes on along the minus strand of NC_090656.1, from coordinate 235,719,850 downwards.
AATCAGATGAAATTACTCTTGCATTTTTCCCGTCGACAGCCCTCCGCTAAAGACGTGCTTAAGACCCCGGCATAGAAAGGTTATTCAGCCCTTTTCCACAGCGACATTTGAATACCAAAGTAGCTAATGATGATGGGATTGAGTGAAGTGCAGCCCGAAGGAAAGCCGGGGCGAAGTGGCACAAGTGCCAGGAATAGCGGAATTAGATGTTGTTGTCGTCAACAGTGCAGGCACCAGGCGCGGAGAGGGAGACCATCAACACACTGTGCATTAATGCTAAACACTCAAATAATAGTCCCCCCCCCTTTCTGCTTCTTTGCATCAGCTACGTATGTCAAGAGTCCAGACAGGTGTTTATAACTTATAATCCTACAATATTCGGTGCCTGCAATAATGTAAATACAGCCATGGCAGCCAAGGTTTGGTATCCCTCCCGTACTTTAGCTCTCACACTGTGAAACTCTCATGGCTTGCCTAGTGATTTTGGCAGCGGCGCCACTGTAGTCCACAATATAATACACGGCATGGGAGTTTCTAGGCTATATTGCTTCCAGGAGGAGGAGGGTTTCAAATTGCACCCCCCCTCCCCACAGGCCCAAGTACACTATTTGTGATACTGCATTTTGGAGCCCCCGGCATTGGTTAGCAAGAGATGTATTAGGTAGCCAGATGCAGCCCCCTAGTATAGGTGTCCCCAGTATGAGTAGTCAGGCATAGTTGCCCCCAGTATAGGTAGCCAGATATAGCTGCCCCCAGTATAGGTAGCCTGGTATAGAAGCCCCCGGTATAGGTAGCCTGGTATAGGTAAAGTGTCCCCAGTATAGGTAGCCTTTTATAGGTGCCTCCAGTATAGGAAGCCTAGCATGTTTGCCCCCTTATAGGTAGCTTGGTATAGGTTCCCCCAGTATAGGTAGCCTGGTATAGGTGCCGCCAATATAGGTATATGTGCCCCCAATATAAGTAGACAGGTATAGGTGCCCTCAGTATAGGTAGCCTGGTATAGGTGCCCCCAGTATAGGTACCCAGGTATAGCTGCCCCCAGTATAGGTAGCCTGGTATAGGCAAGGTGTCCCACTCCCCAGTATAGGTAGCCTTTTATAGTTGCCTCCAGTATAGGCAGCCTGACATAGTTTCCCCCAGTATAAGTAGCTTGGTATAGGTTCCTCCAGTGTAGGTAGCCTGGTATAGGTGCCCCCAGTATAGGTAGCCAAGTATAAGTGCCCCCAATATAGGAAGCCAGGTATAGGTCCCCCCAGCAGTGTTCTCCCCATGCTCTTTTAGCTGGGTGCTTCACCCGGCTAATTTTGGTGAGCACCTGGCTGTCCTCGGCTCACCTCGTCATCCTCTTCTTATGCCGTAAGCAGAGTTGCGCCGACCCTGCACTTCCCACGTGGTGCTCCACCTGGTTAGTTTTTCATGCCACCTGGCTGGAAAAAAAAATGGGGAGAACCTATACCAGTATAGTTAGCCAGTTATAGGCAGCCTGACATATTTGCCTCAATATAGGTAGCCTGGTATAGGTGCCCCCAGTATAGGTGGCCTGGTACAAGTGCCCCTAGTATAGGTAGCCAGGTATTGGTGTCCCCAATGTAGGTAGCAAGGTATAGGTGTATCCAGGATTACAGCACAGGAGGGGGGGGTGAGTGGGCACACACAGTGGTGGGAAGAGGGTGCCCAATTTTCCCCTCCCTCACCTCAGTCCCCCCTTCAGCACTCCCCCCTCTAGAAATTAGCGCAGCAGGCGCGGGCAGGGAACACGGACTCAACTCTTACGGTATTTGAGCAGAAACATTTGTGAAAATTAGAAAATCACAAACTTATTACAAAATGATAATGAAAGTCGAATTTTACATTATTTTTGCAATAATCAGTGCGTAAAGAATATCGGCACTTTTGCTTATCACTGGTTTCTAGCAATCGTAGCCAATCATTGGTCTTGTCCAGCCCCGTTGATGGCGGCCTCAGCTCACTGAGTTTAGGATAAGAACCAGAGGCGCCAAAAAGAGTAAAACAATACTAAGTTTAAAAACTAGGGGGGAGACATACTCACCACCCTTTCCGCAGACCAAAAGCCAATGGAAACCACAATATTTGGTCAAAAATTCACAATTTATTAGTACTCCCAGGTGCTACGCGTTTCACGGGATTATCCCGCTTCCTCAGGCAATCAAACAGGAGTACAAGCAATTGGGGGGCCTCAGTCGAGGCGCTTTAGCTTGCTCCAGACCCCCAATTGCTTGTACTCCTGTTTGATTGCCTGAGGAAGCGGGATAATCCCGTGAAACGCGTAGCACCTGGGAGTACTAATAAATTGTGAATTTTTGACCAAATATTGTGGTTTCCATTGGCTTTTGGTCTGCGGAAAGGGTGGTGAGTACGTCTCCCCCCTAGTTTTTAAACTTAGTATTGTTTTACTCTTTTTGGCGCCTCTGGTTCTTATCCTAAACACAATGCAGTCCACCCGGGGTGGCAAGGATTTTTCCTAATTTCTTCTACAGAGAGCGACATCTTATACCTGAGTGGGGTCAGGTTCTAATTCTCCCCACCTGCATATGGAGTGGTTGCCTAGGGGCAACCCATGTTTGTGAGTATAAATCCGTTTCTATTAACCCTCCTGGCGGTTTGCAAAAAAATCGCCAGGGGGCAGCAAATCTTTTTTTTTAAATTTTTTTTTTTTTTTTCATGTAGCGAGACAAAGTCTCGCTACATGATAGCCGCTGCTCAGCGGCATCCCCCCAGCCCCTCCGATCGCCGCCGGCGATCGGAGATCCGGAGATCCCGTTCAAAGAACGGGATCTCCTGGAGGGCTTCCCCCGTCGCCATGGCGACGGGCGGGATGACGTCACCGACGTCATCGACGTCGTGACGTCAGAGGGGACTCCGATCTGCCCCATAGCGCTGCCTGGCACTGATTGGCCAGGCAGCGCACGGGGTCTGGGGGGGGGGGGCGGCCGCGGCGAGAGGAATTGCGGCGGATCGGCGGGTAGCGGCGGCGATCGGGCACTGCACGCAGCTAGCAAAGTGCTAGCTGCGTGCAGCAAAAAAAAAATTATGCAAATCGGCCCAGCGGGGCCTGAGCGGTGCCTTCCGGCGGCATAGCCCGAACTCAGTTCGGGCTTACCGCCAGGAAGGTTAATTGTGTCCCTATTCCTTGATATACCACACCATTTGGGCTCTCAGTCTTTTGTTTTTGTCTCTAAAGTGCATCAGCTCACTGAGTCATCACACATTCCGAGCCCTCAGCTTGAGGAACCCGGCCCGATTGTGTTCATTTGAAAATGTTTATTCCGAAAGATGATGGATCAACTGAAAAGTGTGTATCACCTATAAAATAAACTGATCTTTATTATGCTCGCTTCTTCTTTTTCTCATTAAACAATGACTGAAACGACAAGGATCAATAGCCAAGCCTCATAAACAGTGCAGTTTATATTCCTTCAGACAGACATTAATTATGCCGGTAGATTTGGACTGCGTGTGACAGTACATAAACAAATCTGCTGTTGACAATTTCCCGCTGAAAAATGATTCAATGCCTTTTGCTGGTTTTCGTCTTTTACACCGAAGAACTAGACGAGGCATCAACACAAGACGCGTCAACACAAGACGCCTTCCTATTATTTTAAAAACAAAACTTTTCCCAAGTACACATTAGATATAATTGCTGTTTACCTGCCGTCGAGACGGGGCGTCAGAGATTATCGTGCTTCTTTCAAGAACTTTTTAAGTGTCAATGGTTGTCAACTTTTTATGTAATTTGCTCTCTGGGAACTTAAAGAGGAATTTTAACCAATTATTGAACTCAAAGAGACCCTGAGATGGGAATGGAAAGAAAAAATATACTTACCTGGAGCTTCCTGCAGCCCCCTCCAGGCGAATCACTCCTTCACCGTCCTCCGCCGCCTCCTGGTTCTTCTGCAATTTGCCCCAGAAAGTCCTCCAGTGCGAGGCCAACTGTGCACGCGTGTCCAGGCTTTGCGTGTGTTCCCACCAGACTCCTGTCGCTTGGAGTATTCTGCGAAAATTACCGATATTAAACTAGCTAATTCCCATATCAAATGTTGGTAATCTTTACCAATATTTTACTATAGCCTAATCTTATCCTAACACCAGCCCTCACGCTCGATGCCTAACGCTAACCGATCCCCACTGGCGCTGCCATGCCTAACACTAAAACTCCCTAGTTGGAGCCTAACACTAAAACTCTCCTAATGGTGCCTAAGGCCCCGTTCACACTTGCGTTCTGGGATGCAAACGGACCGGATCTGGATCGGATCTGGACCGGATCCGGATCTGGTCCGTTTGCATCAGGCATGAATCAGGCAGCCATCCGGATCCATGTGGTAAAAATAGCGAAAAAAACTTTTAAAATTGTTGGGGTTTGGGAGGTCAGCAGAAGGTGCACCTGTACAATCAGGTCCTCCGCTGTTTAGGGCCTCACCTCCACGTCCAACATACTGCCAACAGCTCCAGCACAAAGTCAATGCTGCTCCACTCCAGGAAGGCTGGGCCCATGTATCCCCATCCGAAATGGCTGCTAGAATACGCATAGGAAGTAGGGTAGAACGTCCAGTTTTGATAGCCAGTGTGTTCTGTGCTTTCCGGTCCCCATTGGTTTCTATATCCTGATGGTGCAGTCAGGCTCCGGTCTGGGTGCGTGGGCCGGATGATCCGGACCCGAAAAATAGCGCATGTTGGAAAAGTGTCAGGAGTCCGGATACGATCCGGCTCCGTTCTGTACGGAATGTACGCATGTGAACGTCCGCATAGACTTTGCATTGCTATGCGGAATGTACGTTCCGTTTGTACAGTGTACGGTCCGGATCCGATCAGGCGGATCCGGACAGCGAACGCTAATGTGAACCAGGCCTAACACTAAGGACACAACCTGGCACTGCCTAACCCTAAAGCTTGCCTAGTGATGCCTAACCTTAACCTGCACTATGCAGGTGCTTAACCTTAAAGACCAGTGTTGCTTGAAAATTTTCACCAAAGTCATTTTCACATCAAAAAATGTATTTTAGATTTAAAGGTACTCCGAGCAGTGCAGAAACTATGGAAAGATGCATACCATTTTGAAGCTCTCTTTCTCCTCTTTCCAATGACACATAAACCGCTGCCCTACGCCTTTTCGTTTTTGATATTTTTGCGATCGAAATTGCGGCAGCCGCGATTTCGATCGTAAAAATAGTGAAAACTAAAAGGCATAGGGCGGTGGTTTATAGTTTATATATCGTTGGAAAGAGGAGAAAGAGAGTTTCAAAATGGTATGCATCTTTCCATAGTTTCTGCACTGCTCGGAGTTCCTTTAAAAAACATTTTGTGAAAAAAACTTGTATTTTTGTGTTTATTTGACAGCAAAAATCGTGAAGATGCAGAAAGCAAAAGTTTTACTGAAAAAAAAAAACGACTGCAAAAACGTGAAAAACTATATTTTTACTACAAAAATTCACAAAAACTGTGAAAGATACGAAAAATAACAAAACTTATTTTCTGTGAGAAAACGCGGAAAAGCCGCCGCGAGTACTCAAAGTAAGGCGGCTGATTCCGCGTTCAACATGGCAGTTTGCGCGCATGGGCCTGCTTCCACTGGCCTGACGGAGCACGGAGAAACCGCCGCATGCCCAGTAAACAAGGCAGCGGATTCTGCGTCCGACGCGGCGATTTGCACGCCTAGGCCTACATCTGTCCGCATGGCGGAACGCGGAGAAACCGCCGCGTGCTCGGATAGCGGTGCAGCTGGTTCCGCGTCCTGCACAGCGAATACATTGCAAAACAGGTCTGGTGTGGCTGGGACTGATAGTCCGCACAGGTTCAGAAGGAAGCGCGCGCGCGTTGAGAGGCAGAGCTTTTATGACAGCCAGAAGGGTGTCAGCTGACCAAGCCGGTCAGCTGACAATTTTACCACTTCCCATTGGTCCAGCACTTAGGGGAGGCACTGGAGAGCGCTAGGGTATATATACTGGATGCTGGTCATTTCTCTGGTGTCTGCCGTTGCGATCACTACGTGGTAGCACTCAGACCTTTTGCTAATTCGGTGTTGATGATCAAGGAACTCACACCCAAGACTAGGGAACTGTATTATCATTCTGTTATACTTCAGACTAGTTCCAGGGTGTTGATGATCAAGGAACTCACACCCAAGACTAGGGAACTGTATTACCATTCTGTTATATATCAGACTAGTTCCAGGGTGTTGATGATCACGGAGCTCACACCTAAGAATAGGCATTGTTATTATCTGTTATGACTTCCTGCTTTCCCGACCACTCTCTTGATCTCTGATTTGGTACTTCGCTATATCTGATACTCTGTTGCCAAACTCTGCTTGTCCTAGGATTCCGATTCTGTCTCCTGTCTTTGTACCTGATCTGTCTGTCTATTGCCGACCTGGCCAGTCTGACCTCGAGAACTATTTCCCCTGTTGGGAGATAGTTCACAGTCCTGTCAGTGACACATCACCTCCGGTGTCACTCTCACTCTAGTCCTTCCCACTCTCAGCCGGGCTCCGCCCCTTGGGGAGCCTCAGGCCATTGGAAGGAATCTGTTCTTTATCTCCTACTGCCTTGCACCCCCTGTACGGGTGCTTTCCTCAAAGTATTAAGCTGGCCATACACTGGCCCGATTTGCGCCCGTTTCGACAGCAGATTCGATCACTGGGATCGAATCTGCTGCCAATCGTTCACGCTACACGCCGAATTTCGATCCATTTCGTCCGATCCCGTCGATCGTGCCGTGCGGAAAATAACCGTCGATCGCCCGCGGGTAAAGAGCGCATCGCTAGCGGCGTTCGAGTGCCCGACGACCGACGCAATAGAGCCCGCATACATTACCTGATCCGCCGGCGCGACTCCAGTCCCCCGGTCACCGCTGCTCTGTCTGCGCTCTGGTCTCCAGGTCCGGCATGCCTCACTTCTTCTAGCCCGGCAGGAAGGAGCGCCCTCTACTGTTTAAACTTCCTGCCGGGCTAGAAGAAGTGAGGCATGCCGGACCTGGAGACCAGAGCGCAGACAGAGCAGCGGTGACCGGGGGACTGGAGTCGCGCCGGCGGATCAGGTAATGTATGCGGGCGGGGGCAGCAGCAGCAGCACCACCACAACAGATTGTGAACGGTTTCAGGCTGAAATCGGTTCACAATCTGTTTGCTGTAAAGGCAGCCATACGATCCCTCTCTGATCAGATTCGATCAGAGAGGGATCTATCTGTTGGTAGAATCTGATGGCAAATCGACCAGTGTATGGCCACCTTTACTGTTGCACCAAACACTCAGTTATTACTCAGGTGTCCAGAGGTTAGAGATATATCTGATTATCGGTGATACTGCAGATCATCTATAATCAGGTATATATCTGTATTCTCGGTGATACTGCAGATCACCGGTAATCAGACCCTCTCTGTGTTACACTGATGGTTACATTTTCTAGGACATTTTTGCTAAAAAAAATCAAATTTAACATTAATTTTACGAAAATTAGTGTGAAAAGAAAATTGCTTTTTTCGCTCATTATTCTAAAGACCCACCACCATCACCTAACCCTATTGGCTGATATCTTCGCCACAATTAAAAGCTATTCATGGTAATTTAATCACTGCGTCGGCATTAACATTGACGCCTATGGAAGCACAGTTTTTACCAGGGTGCCTCAGGTGCCCTTTTTACCTGCTCCGGCCCTCGGGGAAGCAGGAAATTTGGGTGCCTGAGGCTAATGGACTATTTAAGCGCCCCATAGGCCCTACTGCAAAATATTGACCTGTGGAACCAACATTTTTTTCTTTTGAGAATAATTGATTTGAAAATTGTTGTTTCAATTTTTTTTTTTTGAGAATTATCATCCTGTAAATTATTGTTTTGAATTTTTTTTAATGTCTTGAAATTCATTTTTGAGAATTCTCATTTTGTAAATTATCGTTTTGAAATGTAATGTTTTAAAATGTATCTTTTTTCACATTACGGTGCGCTTTTCATGCATGCGCACTCGTCCGCACACGCCCGCCCGGCTAACTGGCCCCGTCCTCCTGCCCCAACGGCTGTCCGTGCTGTCCATGCTGTAACAAGCACGGTCCCAAGGACACAAGGACAGGAGGACGCAGGGAGGGACACAAGGGATTTATTATAAGTGATGCAATGCAGGGGCATAACTAGACTTAATAGGGCCCCACTTCAAAAAGGACTGCATGGGCCCCTTTGGTCCCTGAACCCCATGTGGGTTACGTGATTGGGAGCCTGTGAATGGCAGCAGGGAGTGTTCTGCTGTGAAGCAGCCTCTCAAAGCAGGAAAAAATTACTGGAGGAGGTGGGAAAGACTTTTGTTAAACAAACTGGGAGGTTTGTTTGCCATTTGGCTGCACTTGTGGTTGTGGAGAGGGAGGAGAAGGGCCCTCCAAAGCCTCCAGGCCCCCCTGCAGTGGCAGGGGTCACAGGGTTGATTGTTACGCCCATGATGCAAGGTTATAAAAAAAACAACTAAAATATGAGACTATTTTCTTTGCTACTAATTTTCTATTAATTATTAATACTACACATACAAGTCATTACATCATAAGGTTTTTTTCACTTCAGGGACACTTTTTAAATAATATTAATTTGAAAAAAAAGGGTTATATTAGGGCTGATTCAGCTGTATTACGTTATATTTAATGACAGTGTCCTCTACAATAACGCTAGGTATATGGGTTTTCAATTGACACTTAGTTTCTTTTTTTGCACGCGGCGGTCCCCTTTAAGCTCTCGGGGTTGTCACGGAGACACGGCCCGGTGACATGAATACAGATATCATGGTAATGTCTTAATACCGCCCTGCGCAGTAATTACTTGGCGTCTAATTTCTCCCCTGCTTCTTCCTCTCCATCCCAATGTTCAATTATTCCTTCAGCCTTCTCATTTCTGCTCTCTCTCCCCAGGCACATGGAGGTAATGTCTCTCATTCAGCTTCCCCTCCAGCCCAGGCTCATTCATTGCTGTCATTCAGGCCAATGCAATCACTCAGCACACAGAGCGCAGCATTCACAGCCAGCTTTATTCCACCCAACATCGCAGCACTCATCCCCTACAGGAGCCAAAGCAGACCTGAACCCAGAACTTCCTCTCTGTTCTATAAGATACGCAACAGCACCTTTACAGAAATACATTCCTTTGTTACAGCTGATACAAATCCTGCCATCAATCTGCAGGGTATCTACTTCCTGCTTTCATGGAAGCAGACATAGGGTTAAATTAAAGCAGATCCGAGATGAAAAACTAACTATAGCAAGTAACTTGTCTATACTGTTTAGTTTAGATGGTTTAAATCTAGCTGCAAACAGCTTCAACAGTTTATGATTATTTCTACTTGTTATCAAATGAGAGCAGCCATATTCTGCTTGTCATCATTACACACAGGCAAGCTGCTCTGCATCTCCACCCCTCAGCCTGTGAAAACTCCACTCCTGTCTCCTCCCCTTTTGCCCCTTTGCTTCTGAAATCTCAGCAAGCTCCTGGCTGGTAACACCTCCACCTCCTTCGGGAAAAGCCTCCTCCTCCCCAGGCTGAGCTCCCATGAGCACTTGCTACATGGGACTCAGAATGCCTAGGCGCTGGAGAAGCTGTGGGCATTGCTTGTTTATTTTATAGGGAATAAGGGCATTAAAAAAAAACTTTGGCTTGAGGAATGCCCTATAAACTATATGTAAGGGGCACACTCACCCTACTTTATTGCAAAAACCCTACTTTTATTTACATCCCTATACACATGACAGATAGTGCAGTATGAATAGCCAACAGCCGTTTCACAAGTCCACGACCCGCTTCTTTAGAGGCAAAGTTTCATACCTGGCTGTCATGCTGAGTTTATGGCTTTAGTTTGAGTCACAGCCCTGGAACAATCATGCAGCCAGCGGAGTCACAGCCCTGGAACAATCATGCAGCCAGCGGAGTCACAGCCCTGGAACAAGAATGCAGCCAGCGGAATCACAGCCCTGGAACAAGAATGCAGCCAGCGGAGTCACAGCCCTGGAACAAGAATGCAGCCAGTGGAGTCACAGCCCTGGAACAAGAATGCAGCCAGCGGAGTCACAGCCCTGGAACAAGAATGCAGCCAGCGGAGTCACAGCCCTGGAACAAGCACGCAGCCAGTGGAGTCATACCAGAGTCATGGCATCTGATCTGCTGCTCATTCTGGGCCAGTGACTTATAGTATTAGGCGCGGAGCATCAGCACAGAAGCCAGGCAACTGGCATTGTTTATTAGAGTGCGTACACACAACCAATTTGATTGGCCAATGGTTGGCCAGTCTTGCTACCTCCATGTAGTATGAGGGCCAACAAATGTTGAATCCTATGACCAGATTGTGTAGGACAGGTAAGCTCTCATACTAGATGGAAGTCGTAACACTGACTAATCAGAATTGGATGAGTGTGCACTCCCTTAGAGAACAAAGATGGCAGCTTCTGTATTCCTTTCACTTCAGCTTCCCGTTAAAGCTATGATGACCCATTGGAACAAGGGACTTGAGCTCTGAGCTCTGGAGGGTCTTGTCAAGGTCCACCAATGGAAACATGGACAACAAAAACGATGGGATCAAAATGTCCCATTGACTAACTTTATCAATAGCACCCCCCTGATGTTTTATATATACTGTAGGTCCTTTATAAAAAAAAAAAAACAATTCGAACTACTGTATTTATAAATAGACCCAACAAAACAACCAGGCAATACAGACACAGATCTTCTTAAAGTGGACCTGTAGTGAAAATAGCATAATGCATAACATTGTTTATTGCTTACAATATTTGTTGATAGATCATTTAGTCAGTGTTTGCCCATTGTAAAATCTTTTCTCTCCCCGATTTGCATTCTGACATGTATCACAGGTGGTGACATCTTTAGTCCTGCTAGGTGATCTATGTGGAATGTTTGTTACTGAGAGTTCTATGCACAGAGGGAGATATTGCTTGCTTGGCAGTTGGAAGAAGCTGTTATTTTCCACAATACAAGGAGGTTCACAGACAGGAAACTGTCAGGACCAGGGTCATGACATCATGCTGTGGGAGGGGTTTCACCTTAATACCAGCCATACAGACCCCCCTGATGATCTATCCGAGAAAAGGTAAAGCTTTCTCATGGGAAAGGGGGTATCAGCTACTAACTGGAATGGAGTTCAGTCCTGGGTTAAAGTTTAAGCCACATCCTGCTTTCCAGCATTGACCAGTTGAGACCTATGGAGGAGCGGGGTAGGAAGAATAGTCCAAAGCACCATCTAGTGACAGAATTGTAAGTTGTACTCCTATATTAACAGTAGCTGCCTCCTAAAGTATTGGGCTTTCTTGATCACAAGCTGCCTTGGCCCTCCAGAAGAGTGGACAGTTGGGGGGGGGGGGGGGGGTTCTTTTTCTTTTTTTAACCTTGAGAGTGGATTTAAAGGGGCACTACAGTGAAAACTATAACATTTAAAATATGTGCAAACATATACAAATAAGAAGTACATTTTTTCCACAGTAAAATGAGCCATAAATTACTTTTCTCCTATGTTGCTGTCACTTCCAGTAGGTTGTAGAAATCTGACTGAAGTGACAGGCTTCAGACTAGTCCATCTCTTTATAAGTGATTCTCAGGGATATATTTATTTTCAAAAGCACTTAGTGAATGGCAGTTGCTCCGTCCAACTGGCAAAAAACTGTGTAGGGAGCAGGGAGGCTGGGCAGCATCATTGTTTAAATCTTTTTTAGGAAATATCTTTATAAAGAATAAAAGCCTTGCTGAGAATCCCCTATGAAGAGATGACTAGTCCAAAACCTGTCACTTCTGTCAGATTTCTACTACTTACTGTAAGTGACAGCATTATAGGAAAAGGTAATTTATGTCTCATTTTACTCTGTGAAATTTAAAATATGTGCAAACATATATAAATAAGAAGTAATTTTTTTCCAGTTTTTCGATGTAGTGCCCCTTTAATGGAAATGATAGACTCCTTAGGGCAGTGATGGCTAACCTTGGCACTCCAGCTGTGACAAAACTACAAATCCCATCATGCCTCTGACTCCCCGATGTATGCTTAGAGCTGTCAGAGTATTGCAATGCCTCATGGGAGTTGTAGTTCCACCACAGCTGGAGTGCCAAGGTTAGCCATCACTGCCTTAGGGTATGTGTTCACCAACGCGTTACGTAGTTGTCTGGTTTGAAAAAAATAGTGTCCATCATGATTACCTTGTGTCCAGAATGTTTATGCTCTTGAGCTTACCCCTGAACTGTGATCTAGAGCAGTGTTTCTCAACATTTTATTGGTATGTACCCCTTTTAAAACCCTGTACTCACCAGGTACCCCCTAGCATAGTTAACATTACCACAAGTACCCCTTGACAAATATATATTTAACCATAGTACATGATAATTGGTTCTAAACAGTTTCCAAGCATTTACTATTGCTCTTAATTAGCTAAAATACTAATTTGGTGTTGTTAAAATAAGATTTATAATTTTCTAAAACTCTAAATTTGTTATTCTTGGTTAAGTATATCAAGCCCGAGTACCCCCTGGAACCATCAGAAGTACCCACACGTTGAGAACCTAGGATCTAGAGGGTATAAAAACCAAGGCAACACCTTCCCACATCTAGCAGTCATAGCTCTCGGCTCCCCTCATAAGGAAAGAATCCCCTTTTGGAATGCAAGTATAGAATTTGACATAACTATTTTCTGGGTTCATTATTCCACATCTTCACCACTCTTATGGTGAAGAACAACTTTCTAAATGGATAGTAAAATCACCCTTTTCTCCATACATAGCACATGTCCAAAGCTTATTTTGTCTTTTGCTAAGCTTCGATATTGCCCTTGAATGTATTATACATGGTAATATAAATGCCTCTAAGTCTCTTTATCAAGCTAAATAAGTCCAGTTTGTCTAAAGTTCACTGGTCAGTGAGACGTTTTATCACTCTGATTAATATAGTTGATTTCTTTGTACTTTTTTTTTTATTTTTTATTTTTTTATATTGTGTTACACAAAACTGTATCCGGTATTCCAGATTTGTCCTCAAGTGATTGATACAGAGGGAGTAGTATACTAGAACCTCATGATTTTCTTTGCTGTTTCATGCATCCCAGAATTTTACTACCTTTAGTTGGGGCTGCTTGGCATTGAGTATGGTTACTTAGCTCATCATCAATCGGTATTCCTAAGTCTTTCTCTACAGCTCTATTGCGGCTATTCAGTGATTCTGGTGGGTTTCTATTATAGTCTTTACACTGTCAGTGTACATACCCGTCAGGAAACTGTGGCGACAAATGTACTGCTTTTGCTGGGGAGTATATATACATCCGCAATACTGATGTACGGGGGCTTTGCTATAGACTGTAAATGCCTTTGATTTCAATGTAAAATGTAGTGATAAGCACAAATTTTGCATAATCATAATTTGACATCGTAATTGGCAGTTACGATGCAAAATCGTAATACAAAATTTAGAGAAAAATCGTAATTCATTTTATTAGTAAATGTAATAAGGAACTGTATTTTCACAATTTCACATAGTTTTTGCGTACGGTAATTTCATGCCGATTTGAGTGCTTAATAGTAAGGCCCACATACATGACATTGTCATCAAAATTGCACAAAATTACTTGAAAATTACCCGGAATTAGGAATGGATTACACAAAATTGATTGAATGTCCAAATCGTAATTACGTCTGGCCGTAACCAGGGATGCTCATCCGGATTTCGGATATCCGGGTAACTCGGATATCTGACCAGTCCAGATATCTGACGGATCCGGATAGTTGGGCAGAAATCCGGATAGCTATCTGTGGATAGTTTCACGGCCGACCCGGATATCCGCAGATTTCTCCCAGATATCCGAATCCGGATTAAAAGGACCAAAAAGGACCACTCCCTCTCTGGTCTTGCAGGGATTTGTAGTATGTCAAAAGCAAGCTTACATACCTTGGCTGGGAATGGAACCCAGGTCCACTGCTTGCAGGGCAGCTATGCTCACCACTATACCAACAACCACACACACAGCAAAGGACAGCACTTTGAAGTCTGGAAGATTCCAGGGCAAGGGTGGGAAGGATGAAAAGCTATAGGTGGCCATGCAACCCTTCCTGCTAACCTAAAGCTTACTTATAGACAGTCATATGAGACACGTGCCGGGTGCAGGGCTGTGTGGTGAGTGATCATATAGACAGTCATACGAGACACATGCTGGTTGCAGGGCTGTGTGGTGAGTCAACACATTGGCTTAAGACTTTACCAAATACAATGCTCCAATATGGGGAAGCTTCGCTGTTTGCTGTTTTTTTTATTAAGTGTGGTGTCCCAGTTCACTCATCTCTACAACTACAAGAAAGGCCCAGGAGTATTCTTAGCTACCGTAATATCTATGTTACGGCAGGGCCCTTATTACACGTTCTCTTACAGGGCTATGGAAACCGTTTTGCCCATGCGATAAAGCGAGGTGCAAAAATAAAATCATGCCTAGCAGAGGTTGGTTTCGCCGACGATGAATGAAGTGCCACGTCATTCATAGAAACTGAAAGCAACGTGGCCATGAATGGATTCCTGTTAAGCGTACTAATAGTAGGCAACCAGAAGTAATGCACAAGGACATCTTGTGCCCAAATAATACAATTACACCTACATACAACTTTTTAAATAAAAAGTCCCACATTTAAAGTTAAATATTTCCCTTCCACACTCTACCATAGTGCCCAGTTTTGTTTTGTTTCTATGAAAAAAAACAACAACAACCCATAAAGAGTTACCTTAGGTACGGACCTTTTTTAATGCGTGTGTCAAGAGGGTATATTACTTTTATTAATTTAAATCAGGGGCTTGTAAATAGTGATGGACACAAAATTGAAAAAATGCACCTATAGGCAAATGAATGGAAGGAGGGCTATTATTCTGGTTTTTTGAATCTCTGCTCTTCCTGTTAAAGGAGTTCTTTGGTGGTGGTAAAAAAAAAAAAAAACAGACACTTGCTTGGGGCTTCTATGGGCCCCCTGCAGCTGTCATGTCCAGTGCCGACCTCCTATGATCCTCCATTCCCCCGCCACTGGTCCCGGCCTCAGCAGACGTCTAATAAGACTGCGACTGCACGGCCGCGCCTGTGGTCGCTCCTGCGTGCGTCATGTATATCTTACGACGCAGACGCAGTACTAGAAAACTTCGAACTGCGCCTGTGCATCCAGTAAGCTCCCGATGACGCGCATGGGAGCGAGCACTATTCATCTAGTTAGATGAATATTAGATCGGGACCAGCGGCGGGGAACCGAGGATTGTAGGAGGACGGCGTGGGACATTACAGCTGCAGGGGGCCGATAGAAGCACCAGGTAAGTGTCATTTTTTTTTACCACCACCAGAGAACCCCTTTAAGTAAGCCAGCGCCTATTCAGTAGAGAGCCCTTGGGCTAGACTCCCCAACAATGCTACTGCCTATAGAGCGTGCCCTAGTGGCTGCAGCTCTGGTGCTTTGAGTACACCAGCAGAAAAGTGCAATATAAATGTTTTTTTGTCTATCTTTATTGAAATAGGTAGGACTTTAAATGTTGCCAGCTCTATAATCCTGCTTCACAGTGAACAGCCTCTGCTGTCTGGTGATCTCTTCAGAATTTTTATTTACTGAGAGTTCTAAAGCCAGTAAAAAACATACCTGGCCTCCTAGAAATAAACAGCCTAGGCTGTGACATCACTGGGAGGGCGGGGTTACATACCAATACACAGCAACATATAAATACAGAAGGGTTTCTGATGCTAAAACTGGCAAAATGACAGTAAAAGCCGGTATCCTGAATAATTGACTGCATTCTACCATATGTTACCACAGAGATTCTTTGAAGGATACCCGAAGTGACATGTGACATGATGAGATAGACATAGGTATGTACAGTGCCCAGCACACAAATAACTTTTTTTTCTTTCTCTGCCTGAAAGGGTTAAGTATCAGGTATGCAAGTGGCTGACTCAGTCCTGACTCAGACAGGAAGTGACTACAGTGTGACCCTCACTGATAAGAAATTCCCCTTTTTACCTCGTTCTTGCTCTCAGAAGCCATTTTCTGCTAGGAAAGTGTTTTATAGTTGGAATTTCTTATCAGTGAGGGTCACATTGTAGTCACTTCCTGTCTGAGTCAGGACTGAGTCAGCCACTTACATACCTGATATTTAACTCTCTCAGGCAGAGAAAGAAAAAAAGGAAGACAGCCCAGTTATTTGTGCTCTAGGCACTGTACATACACATGTCTATCTCATCATGTCACATAGGGTATCCTTTAAATTCAAACTGATGAAATGCTGCATTAGTTTGGTAATAAGATGAACCAGCGTCACGGAGTATCAGCGCCGTTCTATTCAATAATCGTATCTGTAGATAATTACAGGTGACCCTTTAATTGCATATATTCCTAAATAGCCAACTGCCATTAAACCCGTGATAAATTATGAAATCTTTAGCATGTGAGCTCCTATTAATTTCGGTTATCTGATCCCTAGTGGTTGGGTATTCCGTTCAGCGTCGCTCGCAATTATCCGCCGGCTCTTTGGTGTTTCACGCGGCGTCACATCAGTCTCCCCTCTTACCCGGCGCGGCACTATCATTATCGCTGCGGACGCGCATTAGAATGCAGCCCAGTGGCTCCGCCGCTGATTGAAATGTATAGATCCAAAAAATGCAAAGCAGTTCTTGTTTAGATTCCAGATAACCTTGGACATCCTCCGCTGAACCCATGGAGAATCATACCGAACGGGAATGAAAAAGCGTCGCCGCATCTTTAGAGTGAAATCTCCGACATCAGGAGGAGGTGCGAGAGTACGGTGCATCGCGGCAAACAGGAACGGGACAACATCACAGGAGGTGAGATAGGCGGTAACTCTGGTCAGGGCAAGATAGGCTGCTTGTGTACAGGAGATGTTACAAGGCGAGTGCGAGCAAAGTCATGCTTAAAGGAATACTTAAGGGAAAAAAAAATGACATTTACTCACCCGGGGCATCCCTCAGCCCCCTGAAGCTGGATGGTGCCCTCGCAGCCCCGCTCCGATCGTCCTGTCCCCGCCGGCGGCTACTTCCGGGTGCGGCGACAGCCGCCGACAGGCTGGGAACGCGGCTGATTTTCCGCGCTCCCACTCACTATATGCTGCTATAGCGTATATAGCTACGCTATAGCAGCATATAGCGAGTGGGAACACGGAAAATCAGCCGCGTTCCCAGCCTGTTGGCGGCTGTCGCCGCACCCGGAAGAAGCCGCCGGCGGGGACAGGACGATCGGAGCGGGGCTGCGAGGGCACCATCCAGCTTCAGGGGGCTGAGGGATGCCCCGGGTGAGTAAATGTCATTTTTTTTCCCTTAAAGGGGCACTACAGTGAAAAACTGTAAAATTTAAAATATGTGCAAACATATACAAATAAGAAGTACATTTTTTCCAGGGTAAAATGAGCCATAAATTACTTTTCTCCTATGTTGCTCTCACTTACAGTAGGTAGTAGAAATCTGACAGAAGTGACAGGTTTTGGACTAGTCTATCTCTTCATAGGGGATTCTGAGGGATATATTTATTTTCAAAAGCACTTAGTGAATGGCAGTTGCTCTGTCCAACTGCCAAAAAAACTGTGTAGGGAGCAGGGAAACTGGCCAGCATCATTGTTTAAATCCTTTTTTGGAAATATCTTTATAAAGAATAAAAGCCTTGCTGAGAATCCCCTATGAAGAGATGGACTAGTCCAAAACCTATCACTTCTGTCAGATTTCTACTGCCTACTGTAGGTGACAGCATTATAGGAGAAAAGTAATTTATGGCTCATTGTACTCTGGAAAAAATGAACTTCTTATTTGTATATGTTTTCACATATTTTAAATTTTCGTTTTTCGCTGTAGTGCCCCTTTAAGTATTCCTTTAAAGTGGAACGTTATGGAATATAACTTAAATAGACACTGAAGCGAACTATTTTTGCCAAGTTTACCTTATGATTCGCTTCAGTGCTCTTATCACAAGTAATCCACCATGTCCCCACTGCTAAACGAGGGCTGCAGAGCCCCCAAATCCCCGGGGGACAATCCGATAGGCATTTCCTGAAAGGGGCAGAGCTTTCAGCTTCAGCTCTGCCCCTCCTGATGTCAATCGCGGCGCATCGCCGCCTCTCCCCGCCCCTCTCACTCTTCCTTCACAGAGAGGGGCGGGGAGAGGCGGCGATCCGTGCAGCGATTGACGTCAGGAGGGGCAGAGCTACAGCTGGAAGCTCTGCCCCTCAGCGCAGCAAAATTCACAACCAAGTTGGTTGTGGATATTTGCAGAGGGGTTTGGGAGCTCTGTAGCCCTTGTTAAGCAGCGGGGGCGCGGCGGATTACTTGTGATAAGCGCACTGAAGCGCATCATAAGGTAAAATTGGCAAAAATAGTTTGATACAGCGTCTCTTTAAAGTGGGATAAAACTCTGACATAACATTCAATAAAAATGTATTTTTCTACTTTTTATTACCCATACAGATTCCATATTTGCCTTTGTGTACAAGTTATATTGTCTGTTTACAAATTACACTTTCCTAAAGTACAGTTTATCTCCTCTGAAAGCTGCCTTTGCATTTTACTCATAGCTGCTATAATTATATATTAAAATCTTCTAGTGATAATTTCTCAACTGTGTACATGCTAGAAGCAGAGAGAGTTCCTTTTCAGCACAGCTAGGAATGTAACAACATAGAAATGTAAATAAAACATAATGTTATCACCTCCTTGGATCCAGATCACAAGTGTAAGAAACTGTCCACTGCAAAACAAAGTGCTGTGTTTAACTGTTTGAATGCTGTTCTGCTACAGATATTTTTGTGGTAGTATGTTTAAAGTGAATGGGAACCGCATTTAAAAAAAAAAAATGAAGCAAATACTTACCTAAGGAGAGGGAAGGCTCTGGGTGGTATAGAGCCTTCCGTCTCCTCTCTCAGTGCCCTCTATCCTGTGCTGGCTCCCCCCCCCCCCCCGTTTCAATCCCCCACCGAAAGGGTATTTGGAAGTCTTCGGGAGCAGTGTCCTCCCGAAGACGTGCGGCTCCATTCTGCACAGGCGTGAGCGTGCAAGAGAGCGTGCTTGCGCAGACGCAGTACAGGGCCGCCCTTCTTCAGGAGCACTCGGGCTCCCTGGAGACTTCTGAAGCCTCCATCGGCCGGGTAAAGCAGTATTTGACTAAATTAGTCAGATACTGCTACCGGGCGAGCCAGCACCGGAACGAGGGGACCAGGAGAGGAGCCGGAAGGCTCTATAGGACCCAGAGCCTTCCCTCCCCTTGGGTAAGTATCTGTCTCATTTTATTAAATGCAGTTCCCATTCACTTTAAAGCTGTACAGTAAGTAATGCTGAGCAAATAAGCAAAGAACAGAGAAGAAATGCTGAGTTTCTGACCATTTTAAAGTAAACCTCAAGCAAAAATAAACGTATGATATAATGAATTGTATGTGTAGTACAGCTAAGAAGCAGAACATTAGTAGCAAAGAAAAAAGTCTCATGTTATTTTCCAGTCAGGAAGAGTGGAAAAAAAAACTTCAGTAGTTATCTATGCAAAAGAGCTTCTCTGGGCTATATGACCCATATGGGCGGAATACAGTCCTGTTTTCTGAAGCACTTGAACAGCCAAGAAACAGTGAGAGGCAGCTTTAGATAAGGTTTCACTGCAGGAAAGTCAATACGGTCATTATTTCTGCTTTTGTTTTATAGCTTAAAAGACAGAGGGGTTGATTTGTCATCAGTAACGTGCTGCAGCAGTGTGAGTTAAATAGCATTGCACCAGGACAGTTTCTAGGCTAAATTGCACCCAGGGTTAGGGTGTAAAAATTGCACCCCCCACACACACCCCGTGGACTCGCAAACCCTTACTCTTTAGGGACAGTCATACAGCCACATGTCACAAGTAGATCTGCCTACTCACTAGTGACCAGCCGCTCATCCAGGAGGAGGCAGGGACCAGGAAAACACACAGGGGAAGAGAGCCCGGAAAGCGACTCCTCCATGGGCGCCGCACTGACAGCCTGCAGTACCACTACAGGACATCAGGTGTCATCAGGCGGTGGTGACGGGATGATGACTTGACGTCTGATGCAAGCAGCCCAGGAGGAGTCAGGGAAGGTGATCACGCTGGTTATCTTCTTCCATTTGGCTGCACTGCACATCACATGTTCTTCTGCCTATACCCCTCTTCTTCTACTTGCCAGTCTGCGCCCAGGGCGGTCGCCCTGCCCAAGAAACAGTCCTGGCTAATTATACTAGTGCCACCGCTGCTATGTTAATTAACGTAGTATCAGTGGTGATAGTGAAGTCACTATCGCGTGGCATTTCAATGTATTGGATGTTGCTAGGGAGCGCATGCCATGCTGCCAGTAGCGCACGTGACGTAGCGTGCTTGCGGGAAAAATTAAGTCACGCTAGTATAATTAGCGCTCGTAAGGCCATTTAACTCACGCTGCTGCAGCATGTTACTGATGACAAATCAACCCTATTGTGTAGTTTCTAAACTGCAAAAACGACAGAATGATGCAGTGCTATCAAAAAAAAAGCTGTATAACTGAAAATAAAAATATGAGAGCCCATTATTTGCTATTAATGTCCTATTCCTTATCCGTACTACATGAACAATTCAATATCCGATTTAAAAAAAATGCTTCTGGTTTGCTTTAATGGCGGGAACAGCAGCGACGGTAATTTGGGCCCTTTATTTCTGCTACCATAAAGCCATACTCTGACCAGCAGCGATGGCCACTAATTGGGTAGCTGAACTTCGGATAACATTTGTTAGCAGTACCGGAGGTCAGTAGGTGGTGTACGAAGATTTCCTACTGTGTAACCAAACTTTACATAATGGCGGAGATTGTGGTGGGGATGAGTAAATGGTGTTTCATCGGCTGAGACACACCACTAGTTTTAGGAGTTGGAAGATGGGGATTTGGTGGTGGTGGTGTGGCGGATGAGGTGGGGTGATGGGGGAGTGGCTACTGTTTGGCATTGGAAGGGGGGATGTTAGTGTTGGGCATAAGGGGAGGGTTAGTGTAAGAATTTTAAGGAGTGATCAATCCAATAATTGCGATGGGAAAGAAATGTTTGGCAGAAATCAACCAGGTCCATAAATGGGATAGAAAAGGTTACCAATCCGAGCATTTTAAATAGACTCAATCCTCAAAACGAATCGATAAACCGATGGATAAATCGATCATTTGTTGTAGAGTGGTACCATTATTCGCTAAAATTGCATTGTTAATGAATACCTTTACAGTTAGTTTTAGAAATGATCGCATTGCACCGCAAAAAATAGCCTTTCGGAGATTTCCGCAGTAATCCCCCTACTGGCCAGAAGCCAAACAGGAAGTGCGGCTCTCTAGCGCTTACTTCCTGTGGTGGAAATAAGAAGTGCACAGAAGTGTATTTAAAAAAATTAGCTTCGGCCACAACGCCAACACGAAAACCTGTTATGAAAAAACCCTGCATCGCCATAGACTTACATGACTTCCGGTTCACCGCACGTCGCGCTGCATGTTGCCTGACAACAACATATGGATGTTTTTGTAGGAGATGTGCCACTTCTTGAGTATCCCATCGCATCCACTGTGAAAGGCCCCATAGACTTTTATTGCTCCAGCGTACCCTTTTGGTAAAAAAAAGGGTAATACATCGCAATGAAAACATCCCAGTCTTAAAGATTATACATTTTTACCAATTCTGTATTTTGTATTCTGTATTTTGTTTCTTTTTTTTGTATTTTGTCACTAATTATGTATCTTGTATATTAGTGTACACCATTGTCTGTATTATTATGTACCCCATGTTTGTTTCTTACTTTGTACAGCGCCACAGAATATGTTGGCGCTTTATAAATCAATAATAATAATAAAAATAATAAAGAAAACCTAACGAAGAGAAGCTCCCCTGGAAGGTACTCACCTCGGGTGGGGGAAGCCTCCGGATCCGATTGAGGCTTCCCCCGTCCTCCTGTGTCCCACGGCGGCGGAGAAAAAGCTCCCCAAACAGTGGGGATGTAAATACTTACCTTCCCGGCTCCATCGCAGGCGCAGTATCGGCTCTCCGCTCGGAGATAGGTGGAAATAGCCGATCGCTGTCGGGCCACTCTACAGCGCAGGCGCAAGTCTCCTGCACCTGCATAGTAGAACTGACCAGACAGAGATCGGCTATTTCCGCCTATCTCTGAGCTTAGAGCCAACAGCGCCCCCGCTGGAGCCAGGGAAGGTAAATATAGCAAGCCTTGTTAGACTTGTGGAGCACGGATTGCGCAACGCTTTGGCTGAATTAACCCTGTATTCCCTGCAGTTACAGGAGAGGGGGAAGCCTCATTAGGACCCTGAGGATTCCCCCTCCCGAGGTGAGTACCCCCCAGGGGAACTTTATTTTTGTTACAGAGTCTCTTTAAAGGGCCCTCAGGATTGCGGCCTTAGGGCCGGTTCACACTTGCGGTTTTGCAAAAACCGCACCGGATGTCCGGACCGCACCGGAGCCGGATCGGACCTGAACCGTACGGTTCCTGTCCGGATCCGGTCCGGTTGCATACGGTTTCCGTGCGGTATGAACACGGTTGCGGTCCGGATCCGGATTCTTAAAGAGTAACAACCTGTATAAAAACAAAAAAAAATGTTGGGGTCTGGGAGGTCAGCAGAAGGGGGACCTGTGGAATCAGGCCCTCTGCTGTTTAGCACTCACCTCCACCTCCGACATGCTGCCAACATCTCCGGATCCGGATCCAGCTGTGCTGCTCCACTCCAAAATGCTTGCCCATGTGTCCCCAGCCAATATCGCCGCAAAAATCCGCATAGGAAGTGGGGTAGAACATCCGGATTTTTTGCCAGTGTGTTGTGCGCTCTCCGGTTCTCATTGGTTTCCATTGGCCGGATGGTGCAGTCCGGCTCCGCCCCGGATACGGCTGCCGGAGGAGCCGGACCAAAAAATAGCGCATGTTGGAACGGACACCGGAGTCCGGATCCGGTCCGGCTCCGGTCCGGACGAAACGGACACATGTGAACCCTGGCATAGACTTACATTGCTATGCCGTGCGTCCGTTTCGTCCGGCCAGCATGCGGTGCGGCTCCGGCACGGCTATTCCGGATAGCCACCGCTAATGTGAACCGGGCCTTAGAGCTGATTTGGTTTATGAACATCAACAAACTTGCCAACACTGGCAAGTGTGATAAGTATAGCTAGGCTGTAAATGGCAAGCCATTATTTATATTAAAAAACAAAAAAATGACTCATAACTAAGCAGCTCACATGTTATGTTCATAGATATAATTAACACGTTAGTAGAGGGGTAAGGATGAGTGTGAGGAACCAATCCATAACTGTAGTAGCAATAGGAAAAGTTTTAAAGCTTGTTTTTCGGAGATCAGCGCACATTGCAGCTAGTTTACTATCAGTACAGGCACAAAGTAACATTGTATACTGTAAATACTGGGGGTAGCGGAGATCAGCACATACTGCAGCTATACTAATCAAAATTGTGTCAGTGACCAAATTAAATGGCAGGGCATACACCCCCAATAGGCAAAGAGAAACAGTTTCCATAAAAAGTATCAAAGTTTATTTAAAATATCACTTTAAAAAATATACAACTTAAAATGACATGGGATGGCCACCCCGTCACACCATACCACTCAGATCCCCAACCACACAACCAGACACACGCCGGCATCTACCCCTAATTGCAACCGGTTGTACTCAGGACGTGTTAAACTGCATGCAACTAGAGATGAGCGTAATGACCTAATTACGATTTCGCGAAATTTCGCGTAATTAGTGTAATTACGATTATGGCCGTAAGTACATAATCGTAATGAAGAAGGATTTCGCGACATTTCGCGTAAGCGTAATTTTCGCATTACAATGGGTATTTGTTCATGCCGTAATTTCGCATTAAACGCTACCGTAATTTCGCGTTAAACCGTAACGCTCCGTATGATATAAAAAAGCCGCCGACTTTAAGGGTTAATAGCAAAGCCCCCTTAAATGCTAAGAGTCTCAAATTTGAAGAATATATTAAGGAGATCAGGAGGAATAAGAGGAAATTTTTTTTTCAAAAAGACCTTATAGTTTTTGAGAAAATCGATGTTAAAGTTTCAAAGTAAAAATGTATACATTTAAAAACCCGCCGACTTTAACGGTTAATAGCAAAGCCTGCTTAAAGTTTAGGAACACCAAATTCCTAGGGTATATTAAGGGGATCAGTGGGAATAAGAGGACAATTTTTTTTTTCAAAAAGACCTTATAGTTTTTGAGAAAATCGATTTTTAAGTTTCCATGGCAAAAATGTCTTTTAAATGCGGAAAATGTCATTTTTTTTTTGCACAGGTAACAATAGTGTATTATTTTCATAGATTCCCCCAAGTGGGAAGAGTTTTACTTACTTCGTTCTGAGTGTGGGAAATATAAAATAAAAACGACGTGGGGTCCCCCCTCCCAGACCTCTTTAACCCCTTGTCCCCCATGCAGGCTGGGATAGCCAGAATGCGGAGCACCGGCCGCGTGGGGCTCCGCACCCTGACTATACCAGCCCGCATGGTCCATGGATTGGGGGGTCTCGGAAGGGGAGGGGCAGCCAAGCTTTCCCCTCCCCCTCCGAGCCCTTGTCCAATCCAAGGACAAGGGGCTCTTCTCCACCTCCGATGGGCGGTGGAGGTGGAGGCCGCGATTTCCTGGGTGGAGGGTTCATGGTGGAATCTGGGAGTCCCCTTTAAAAAGGGGTCCCCCAGATGCCCACCCCCCCTCCCAGGAGAAATGAGTATAGAGGTACTTGTACCCCTTACCCATTTCCTTTAAGAGTTAAAAGTAAATAAACACACAAACACATAGAAAAAGTATTTTAATTGAACAAAAAACATAACCACGAAAAAAGTCCTTTAATATTCTTAATTAACCATTAATACTTACCTGTCCCTTTAAATAAATGATCCCACGCAATATCCTCGGAAATGTTCTATCAGTTACAATGTAACAAAGTTATTACAATGTAACAACTTTGTTACATTGTAACTACGCCGCACCCGACGTCACTCGCCGCTCAGCCGCCGCATACACTTACGCGTCCTTGCAGGACGCTAAGTCCCCACCGGCTCCCGCTGTCCACCCCGCCCACATCTGTCACCCACATGTCACCCACATGCGGGTGACATGTGGGTGACATGTGGGAGAGGCGGGGAGGGCAGCGGAGCCGGCAGGGACTTAGCGTCCTGCACGGACCCGACAGAGCTCTGAGCTATAGATATTGCCTCACTAGAGTATGTCCAGGAATGATCACATAAACTCCATGGTATGGAAATATGAGAGGCAAATCATCTCGCCATAACATTATAGATACACAGATAAGTTCATCTCACCATACTCCTAAGTGAAGGCTGCGTGGCGTTCTAGACTTCCCAGAAGTCCATGGTCACGATCTGTGGAGAAAAAGCGTGGATCCTGCAAGATCTTTGCCAGCAGATGCGGGTAGCTGCAAATCTCTGGGTCGCCGATAGCGCTTGTGCCTGTCTCACATGAATGGCTGGAGGAGGCTGAGGCAGGAGCCTCACTATGGTGCCCGAGTGGAGGTCGGGACGGCGTGGCGTCCTATGCGAGGCGGGCATTTTCCCCGACGTTTCGCCGGCTTCTGGCTTTCTCAAGGGGCAGCTAGTTTACTATCAGTACAGGAACAGCTGAAACGCGTAATGACATCAACCGCACGCTAACACTAAGCCACTCCCACCCTCTAGCGAGACGGCTTCCCGGACACCGGAGATCTCGCAGCTGGCCACAGCGTGCTGCCATCCACTATCTGGGTTGTAAGCGGTTGGCTGTATCGCTGATATGCGATTCTTTTACTACATTTTTGTAAGTATAATCATCTATTGCGAATAAAGCTCATGCTTGGTTAATGCACTATAGAGCGCTCCATTTTTCTAGATTTAACAGCTTATACTGTACATACTGGGGGTAGCAGAGATCAGCACAAACTGCAGCTAGTTTACTATCAGATCAGAAATAGAGTAACAGCTTATACTATATATATTGGGGGTAGCAAAGAGCAGCACAAACTGCAGCTAGTTCACTATCAGTACAGGCACAAAGTAACAGCTTATACTGTACACACTGGAGGTAGCAGAGATCAGCACACACTGCAGCTAGTTTACTATCAGTACAGGCATAGAGTAACAGTTTACTGTACACACAGGAATCAGCAGAAAACATCACATGCTGCAGCTAGTTTACTATGATAACAGGCACAGAGTAACTGCTTATACTGTACATACAGGAGATAGCCAAGATCAGCATACACTGCAACTACTTTACTAACAGTACAGGCACAGAGTAACAACAATTGTACATACAGGAGATAGCAGAGATCAGAACACTGCAGCTAGTTTACTATCAGTACAGGAGGCACAGGGCAACCGCTTATACTGTGCATACTGGAGGTAGCAGAGATCAGCATACGCTGCAGCTAGTTTACTATCAGTACAGGGACAGAGTAACAGTTTAAACTGTACATACATGGGGCAGCAGAAATCAGCACAAACTGCAGCTAGTTCAGTATCAGTGTAGGCACAGAGTAGCAACTTATACTGTACATACAGGGAAAAAAAAACATATCTTATTGGCCATCTCCAGGGGTTATCAGGATTGTGGCACTGTAAATTCAACGTACTGGATACTTTCAGAAGTAAATGTCCTTTTAAAAAATCTGAAATTGGCGAGCTTCCTGACTTTTATATTTAGCTCCCTTTTTCCCCTTCTCTAGTTAATTCCTGCGTGAGTCTAGTTTGGAGCGCTCAGCTTATTACCTCTCATAAATAACAACGACATGGTGCTAATAGGTTTATAATGAAATATAAATAATTTCTCCATTATTGTGTGGGCTCTCATTTGTTTTGTCATAGTCAAAAATCTTAATTTAATTGCTAATGTACATTCAATAACAGTCTTAAGGATTTTATTATATGGTGTATGATCAGTATAATTTTAGGACGCCATATGCAAGCCGGCTTTAATTACATGCTGGCTGACGCTTTGTCTGCTGCAAGCGCCGCTCGCCTAATGCCGAGAATTAAAGAGTATGATGCTCATTGTGCGCAGCATCTGGTGATTGATAAATGCCGGTGGAATAGAATTACCGTAAGTCTATCCTGGCTGAGCCGAGACTCAGGTACCGTCTTATGAAAGTAGAAAAAAGTTAATGCCTGCATCCTCCTTGGTCGTAAAATAGTGTGGGCGTTGTGAACGCCAATGTGTTGGTGTGAATTGTTACACTTACACAGTTACATAGTTACATAGTCACATAGTTTGGTTGAAAAAAGATATTCGTCCATCAAGTCCAACCAGGAAAAAATAAATAAATAAAAAATAAAACACCATCCTGAACCTGCACATATCTCAGTTGATCCAGGGGAAGGCAAAAAAAACCTTACAAGGCTTGGGCCAATTAGCCTTAAAAGGGAAAAATTCCTTCCTGACTCCAGATGGCAGATAAATCCCTGGATCAACTCTTCCGGGAATTACCTAAAAATTATAGCCGTGGATGCCCTTCAATGCAAGAAAAGCATCCAAGCCCTCTTTAAATGCAGATATGGGGCTCGATTCACAAAGCGGTGATAACCCAGTTAGAGACTTTAGGCGGGATAACCATTGCACCACGCTGGTGAAAAGCCAGTTTAGGCGTGATAAGTTTAGGCGTGATAAGTTTAGGCGTGATAAGTTTAGATAAGTTTAGATCGCGCGCAAAGTCCCGCGTGCAAAGCAGCGCCATTAAACTCTATGAGAAATGAACCAGACTTTGCTAGTGCAAAACTTTCGATCAGCTTTGCACTGCGGTGCTAACCCAGTTGGTGCTTAAACTTATCACGCCTAAACTTATCACGCCTAAACTTATCATGCCTAAATTTATCATGCCTAAACTTATCATGCCTAAACTTATCATGCCTAAACTTATCACGCCTAAACTTATCATGCCTAAACTTATCACACCTAAACTTATCACACCTAAACTTATCACGCCTAAACTGAGTTTAGGCATGATTAGGGGCTTTTCACCAGCGTGCTGTTAGCACCGCTTTGTGAATCAAGCTTATAGTTTGCCATAACTACTTCCTGAGGTAAGATGTTCCAGATTTTAATCACTCTCACAGTCTCACTGTGAAGGACCTCTTACTAAATAGATGGCAAAAACTTTTCTCCTCCACCCGCTAATCATGTCTTCTTGCCCGTCGGACAACCCTAGGGACAAAAATCTCATCTGCCAAGCTTTTGTATTGCCCTCTGATGTACTTATACTTGTTCATCAGGTCACCTCTCAGTCACCTTTTTTTCCTAGCTAAATAAGCTCAGTTTGTCCAACCTTTCTTGGTAAGAGAGATCTTCCATCCCTCTGATTAATTTAATTGCCTGTCTTTGTACCTGTTCTGTTTTAGAAGGTCAATGTCCTTTCTAAATATAGTGTGGTGCCCAAAACTGTATTCCATACTCCAGATGTGGCCTCACAAGCGATTTATACAGAGGGAGTAGTATACTAGCATTTCGAGACATTATTTCCCTTTTTATGCATCCCAAATTTTTATTTTCTTTAGCTACCGCTGCTTGGCATTGTTCATGATTACCTAACTTGTTATCGACCAGTACTCCTAAGTCCTTCTCCAAGTCTGATGTTCCCAGCTGTATGCCATATATTTTATATGATGATCTGCACATCCAAGATGCATGACTTTACATTTATCAACATTAAATTTTATCTGCCACGTGCCTGCCCACTTGGCGGGCAATTGATTCTTAGCAGCTGGCGATCACCAAGTTGAGTTCCCTGGGTTTGCCTCACTACCAGGAGAATCACCAGTGTGGGGAGCACCTGATGTAAATAAGACTTGTGGTGTGCCACAGCCCTAGTTCACAGCACCAGTGACCAGTGTAAGCAAAATCCACAAAGGCTGGCACCTCCTTCAGCAAAAAATTGGCTCTTCATCGTTGCTAGGATACGCTGTGGGGCGAGGTATTGGGCTTTCCTACCCTGCGTTTATCTCCCGCTATTGGCTGGCTGCTGTGTCACTCATCAATGAGTGTAGTAAAACCAGAATGTGAGGACACACCTTGCTTAAAATTTCAATCCTTGCAACGGTCCGGTCCCTCCGACATCGTCAGATCCCCTCAACGTGTATTGCAGAAAATGACCAGAACCGGAAGGCTTTGAAGACAGGTATTTTTGATTCACCTCCAATAGATAACAAAATGTAGCCAACATCCATTTGAAGCGTCAAATGTAATTATAGCTCAAGTAAAATAGCTCTTATGCTGCCAATCAATGCATCAACCACCAGATGGAGTGAGTAGTGTCACATATTGTGGCGTGGTTCCATTAACAGACTGTTGCCGTTTCGGAAGGTAATGCATTACCTACTTGACAAAAGATGAAGATACAGTCCGAAATTGCGACAGTTCATTGTTGGACTGCTATGCTATGGCAATTTTTTCTCTCTGTATTTCATTTAAATGACATTTTCAATAAAGAGCTAATTTTTTACTGAAGGTGGTGCCAGCCTTTGTGGACTTTTGTTTCACTACCAGGAGACACTGGAATAAGGAGAATTTTTTATAAGTACTATATAATTTAGGCCGAGATCAGGCCGACTGGATAGTTGACTTCATAGGCTAAAGTTGGGGATGGTAAATGGTGGTCTAAGTCAAGGTCAGATGCCGTGGTCGGGATAGTGGATAGCAGGCATTGTCAGGGTCACAAGCCAAGGTCAGATGTGGAGGATAAAAGGAATAGTCAAGGCCAAATGCCAAGATCATGGCTGGTGCATAGTAGGCATTTGTAAGGTCACAGGCCTATATCATAGGATGAAGTCAGGGCTGTTGGATAGCAGGCCTAGTCAAGATCATCAAATGAGGTCAAAGTTAATGGATAACAGGTATAGTCAGGGTAGGACTGGCCAGGGGGGAAGGGGGGATATTTCACTCCAGGCTGCCTGTCAATTAATGATTTAGGGCTGGTACAGCAGAGATCATGGTGCCAGGAGGGAGGTTAGTAAATATGTGATGCATGACTGAGGGAGATGGTGGTCTGCTAAAGGGGGAGCAGGTGTATCAGAGATGGGAGAGGGGCATATTTGAGGGATTAGTAGTAGAGTAGAGATGGTGAAGGGGAGTACATACAGTACATGTTTGGGGAGGATGAGCCTTGGGGAATTAAAGTTGCCACACATCTCTCTCAACATGACGGCTGATCCACCAATCGTTTTTGATAATTCTTGTCAAATTGGATGTAAATCTGTGCAGCCCCTAGCAGGCCCAATCAAAGATTTTACTGATTTCAGGTGGATATTAGTTGAATGTATTGATCTGAGATGCTCGGAAATCTCGGGCCGATGTGGTCGATCAAGTGCGACAGTAAACCCCAGCCGGTTTCCCTCAAAATGTATTATGTGCCCTCCCGATGCCTGTACATTTATACTTTACCTGTCATGCTGTCCATTGAGTGTCCTTGCTGTATTTCTGCATTGGCACCCCATGTGACTACTGACGTATAGCACGTGGGGCGCGTGTGTGATGTCTTTTGGGTTGGGGCTGGTGTGAAAACAGGCCTCTAGTTTTTTGTTCTCCCTCCAGGCCAAAAGGTCCCAGTCCTCCCCTTGGTATAGTCAAGAAGATCATAGGATGAGGTCAGGATTGATGAATAGAAGGCATGGTTAGGCGATAGCCTAAGGTCATAACTCAAGCAGCAGAACAGGGATGGGACAATATTGGCCCTGCCCCTGCATGAATTTCTACTGATGTTCTCACAGAGATGTGTTGGCTGTTGGGGAGGCTCAAAGCAACATAGCAGTTTAAGGCATACATGCAGAATGTGCGCCTGGGAAATTTGGGCACCAGAGAGAAGAAATTACCCTTATTCAACTATTGGGCAATGCTATTTCTGAAAAATATTGGTCAATTGTACTGATATTTTACTATTGCTAAACCAAACCCCCACAAGCCCTCCTTCTACCGATGTCTAACCCTAACTGACCCACCCTGCCAATGCCAAACCATGACCAACCCCCTAGTGCAAAGCCTAACCCTAACTGACCTACACCCATGTCTAACATTAACTGCTGCCCCCCGCTACAAACCCAATGATATGCACACCTCCTTCGCTGCACAAGATGATATAGGACGCCAGAGAATTATGGTCATCGCCATAGATTCATCATCACATTTCCTCTTATAGCTGTCATTAGTATGGCCGTCTATGGCAGAACCCAACTTCCCCGACACTTTTAGTGCCCGAATTTCCTATGACCAGTTTTAACAAATCTAGCAGGCTACCACATTTTTGGGGGCGTTATGCCAAAGAAGGTGCCAACAAATTGCTATGCAACTTTACTGTCCAAGAAAAACAAAGAAAGAAATGAATGTATT
Source organism: Hyperolius riggenbachi (assembly GCF_040937935.1). NCBI lineage: Eukaryota > Metazoa > Chordata > Amphibia > Anura > Hyperoliidae > Hyperolius > Hyperolius riggenbachi. The sequence goes on along the minus strand of NC_090656.1, from coordinate 235,688,482 downwards.
CAATCCCACCATACAATATAAACAGAATTGAGTTTACAAAAAATAAATAAAAAAAAAGACAGAAAAGAAAAAAACCTGCTTTACATAATAAACTGTAGGAGCTGTCACTTAGCTCAGCGAGCTCGCCAAGGGCCATCTCTTTTCTGATGAATGGATTGAGCGGCGCGGTAAAGAGGAAGGAAAGAAAAAAGCCTATTTCAGCCCTGCTGGTCCTGCGGAAAGGGAAAAGGTGAGCTTTTTACCGCCGTGAATGATAGAGGGGAAACTTGGCCCCGGGCTGTTGTGATTTTAATGAAATGGGCCACCACAAGAGGCCACTTTTTCACCAAAGGGATCCGGACAGCGGAGCCCGAGGCTGACGCGACTCTTTTACAGCGCGGGGTTGTCAATCTTCCCACTGTGTGCGCCAGCAAGGCAGAGGGACCACAATATCACACATTAAAGCTTTTCTTTCCCTTTCTCTTCTTCTCCCAGGCCCAAGGAACGCCAGACAGCCAGGGGAGGTCACTAATGATTTGACACAGAGGTCTCTAAAGTTCGGGCACATGACAAGCCGGGTGATATGGATACAATGCCGTGACAGCCGGGGTAGAAATTGGTACACGCAGGTCTTTTGTTGGTTAGGAGTCAGGATTCCGCATGTCTATATCAATGGACGTTTCTGCAGAACAACATTGCTCAAATCCCACCAGAGGTTCTGTCTGCGCCGAGTCTGCGGGGGAGGGGATTCAATTTGGCTGCACAGCGAGGAAGTGCAAGAGAGGAGCGCCAATGCATTTTATCAGAATCAGCATCAGTTTTGTTTGGTCAAATACGTTTGTACTTTCAAGGAATTTGACTTGTCAGTTGCTGAAAGGACCACTATCGTGGGGAAAAAAAAAAAATTAAAATACATGTAAACACATACAAATAAAAAGTATTTTTCTTCCAGAGTAAAATGGGCCATAAATTACTTTTCTCCTATGTTGTTGTCACAATAATGTCACAATAATGTTAATATGAAGAAAAAACTAGTGATGATAGAAAGGACCAGTGTGGTTTGAAATGCTAAAATTTAATTTTTTGCTTATGAATTTTTAATGGTATGCATGGCTAGGGGTGTGATGGGGGTGTGGTTAGGGGTGTGGCAGGGGCGTGTCTTATTAAAGTGTCTCTCTTTTTCATCTCAAAAAGTTGGGAGGTATGCTCTCCTTATAAACATTCCCGTTTGTGAGATGAATTTGTTTGGAAGTTGAGTTCTGTGTTAAACATAGTACAATGTGGATCAATGATTTACTTTTGGACATTTTTGGGGATATTTTCAATGTGCATTTATTTTGTTTTAAACTACTTACGTTTATACAATACTGTAACATAGAAAACAAAAATAAGTAAAAACAAAATCTATACTGTATATTGTGTACATGGAGACAACTTTGTATGTATTAAGAAATTGTAACTCAAGTCGTTTGTAAGTAGGGAACTGTCTGTATATTGGTATGTAGCCCCACCCTCCTAGTGATGCTTAGCATAGGCTGTTTAGCTGTGTGGAATTCTACTTCCAGAGCATTTAGGTATTAATTGTACTGGCTTCGGAACTCTCAATAAACAAACATTCTGCAGAACTGCACCTGACAGGACTAAGGCTTGGTGGCGTACGTTAAAAAAGGGCGCCGGGAAAAAAGGGCGCAGGGTTTTAAAAGATAATCATGAATAACGTTTAAAAAAAATTGTGTTATATTTCGTTTAAAAATAATGTTTTATAAAGTTATAAATCATTAAATAATGTGTATAAAATCGGCAATTTTAAAAACGTTAATCTTCCCTGTTTAAAAATTGAAATTTATAATAACGTTTTATAAAACATTAATAAGAATTTTACTAAAGCTATACCTAACCCTACTCTCACACAGAACCCTCCCTGTACCTATCCCTAACCCCTAGACCCCCCTGTTGGTGCCTAACCCTAAGACCCCCCTGTTGGTGCCTAAACCTAAGACCCCCCTGTTGGTGCCTAAACCTAAGACCCCCCTGGTGGTGCCTAACCCTAAGACCCCCCTGTTGGTGCCTAAACCTAAGACCCCCCTGTTGGTGCCTAAACCTAAGACCCCCCTGTTGGTGCCTAAACCTAAGACCCCCCTGGTGGTGCCTAAACCTAAGACCCCCCTGGTGGTGCCTAAACCTAAGACCCCCCTGTGATAAGCATTAATAACGTTTTAAAAAAATATGGTGCGGTTTTTCGTTTAAAAATGTAAAAAAAAAAAAAATTGTACGGTTTTTTGTTTAAAAGTAATGTTTTAAAAAATATTGTACTGTTTTTCGTTTAAAAATAATGTTTTAAAAATTATAAATCATTAAATAATGTGTAATCATGAGAAACAGTTATAAAACATTAAAAGTCTCCGGGCGCCGCTTTTAAAACGTTATTTTTCTCCGGCGCCCTTTTTTCCTGTTGGGCGCCGATTAAACGATATTTATTATGGGAGTGAATGGCGGCGCCCTTTTTGTCTACCTGCCTCATGCGCCCAAATTTCCTGCTTCCGGCTTGGTGCCCTCTTTCAACAGAAAAGTCAACTTCCACTTACATTTTAAGATATTGTTCACATTTTAAGCGATTTCGCTTATTTTTAGGCGCTGGCGATTTTAAAAATTCGCCATAAGTGATTGTGCAATGTTAGCTTATGCGAGTGTTCTCACATGAGCGATGAGCTTTCTATCCAATCACAAACGCGGCTCCTGCACTGTTTCCAGAGCATTTGCGATTCAATAGAAAGTATACCGGGTCTGCTAGCAAAATTGTTAAGCGCTTGAAAAAGCGCTTTGAAAAGCGATTTGCTGAGCGCTATAAATACATTGTATTTATTCATTTCCAGGTCAAAGAGTTCACTTCCTGATTGATGTCAGGAAGTGAACAAAATATCGCTACAGAAAAGCACATAGAAAAGCGCTTTTCTACGCAAAAATCGCTCTGAGAGCATTTACAAAAGCTCTTACAAAATTGCTCACAAAATCACGCAGCGCTTGTGATTGTGCTGGCGATTTATAATGTAAACAAGGCCTTAACCTTCCTGGCGGCTATGCCACGCAGGACTATTTCTCAGGCCCTGCTGGGCCGATTTTCGTAATTTTGTTTGTTGCATGCAGCTAGCACTTTGCTAGCTGCGTGAACTCACCGATCGCCGCTGCTCCCCGCCAATTCGCCGCCGCTCGCCGGGTTAGAGGGTGTCCCCCGCACCGAGACCCCTGTGCAGCCTGGCCAATCAGTGCCAGGCAGCGCTGAGGGGTGGATCGGGACTCCCTCTGACATCACGACGTCCATGACGGGGGAAGCCCTAATGGAAATCCCGTTCAGAACGGGATTGCCTGATGGGCCTGATGGGGATGCCGCTGCTCAGCGGCTGTCATGTAGCTAGCCCTAGGCTAGCTTAATGATTTAAAAAAAAAAACAAAAAAAAAAAACTGCTGCGCTGCCCCCTGGTGGCTTTAATTGACCGCCAGGGAGGTTAAACAGATGTGTTTACTGTGTTGCAGTCAAACACAAAGTCCTGACCTGCTGCAATTTTTACTGGATAGTGAATGGGTTTCCTATGGTGAAAACGCACCTGCTCCAGACATGAACCTGCTGAGAAAACAGAACAGAGCGAACACTAAATTCTGCTCCAAACGGAACGGATCCATTGCAAGTGGTAACTGACTCTGAAGATGTCGCCACCAAGGATACATTTCAGAATATTCACAATGTTATGCTTGTTGTAGTAGACAATTGCCTAATAAAAGTTAACCCTTTAATTGACATTTAAAACAGTTTCCACCTGTGCTGCTTATGATAAAGATACAACTACTGGGTAGGAGGATGGGATTTGTGAACAAACCACACACTAGGACAACCAATTTTGTTTTCAAAATCAATAGGGTGTTTTGCCCTCTGCTCCCCCTGCTATGAATGTATAGCTACAAACACATCACCACCCACATCCTAACTCAACATGTTTCACCCACATACACTTTAGGTGCTTTGTCAGGGGAAACATACAAAGTGCAGCAGTGCTATTAGTGCATAAACAACAAATAAAAATATTCATAATGTCACAGCAACGTAGCATAGCCTCACGGCTATATGTACAAGCTAGTACAATAGCTAATAGCACCACTGCACTTTTCTAACCCTGATGAAGCCCCTAAAGTGTATGTGGATGAAACATGTTGGGTTAGGTGGTGATGTTTTTGTAGACACACATTCATAGCAGGGGGAGCAGAGGGCAAAACACCCTATCAATTTTGAAAAACAATTGGTTGTCAAAGTGTGGTTTACTCACAAATCCCATCCTCCTACCCGTCCTTTGTATCTTTATAAGCAGTACAGGTACAGGTGTTTTAAATGTCATTTTAAAGTAAAGTTTTATTAGACAATTGTCTTCTACAACAAGCATAAAATTGTGTATTTTTTTGAATATCAGTATTGTGTTTAGTATAAATTTCAGAATGTAAATCAGGTAGAGGAAAGATTTTACAATAGACAAACACTTACTAAATAGTTTCTATTAGTGACTAGAAATCACACCTTTGCAAAATTATACATCGTAATTCGCAATTATGCATTATAATCATAATGAAATTTTTTGGGGAAAAAAAAGTAATTAATTGCGTATGTAATTGTAATGATTTGAAATTTTGCAGAATTTTTACGTACCGGTAATTTTGTGCCAACTTTAGCAGTGAATAGCAAAGCCCCCATACATGCTATTGCCACGGAAATTGCTACCTATATTAAGGAGAATAGTGGGTACAAATTGAAAAAAAAATTCAAAAAGACATTGTAGTTTTTGAGAAAATTAATTTTAAAAATGCAAATAAAAAAGGTTTTTAAAGAGACTCTAACAAAAATGTCAGCCTCATTTCTCATTTCTTCCACTATCCTATAAGTTCCTATACCTGTTCTAATGTGGTCTGGATTACTTCAGCCTTTTCTAGTTGCACTGTCTCTGTAATATATCTAATCTTCTTTTCTTTGTCAAGCTTTGTCGACCCAGGGAGGAATGGGCTGCCTCTGTTGTAATGTTGAGATGAAATTTTTGTAATTTCGCATTTTCTTAATTACGTATGCGAAATTTTGCCGGTACGACACGAATTCGTAATTTTGTAATTGCCATACAAACCTTGATTTGGAATTCTGTAAGCAAAATTTTGGTTTTGTAATTTTGCGGTTTGGTGCAAATTTGCGTTTAATGTGAAATTTCGTACTTTCGTGTTTTCTATAGAAACAAAGTTATTTTAATTACAAAAATGGGCGTAATTTTGTTTCTAATAGTAACTATGCACATTTAGGTAATGACTAAACTCAGGAAAGTCACTCATTGATTGCAATTACTGATAATGCAAAGATCCCCATGCACATGCTGTCACTTTAAATGTGTCAGGAGGTTCTATCTGCAGCCTCTTCTAAGACAGGTGCTCTTTGGCAAGGTGCACTTAGCAGTCATGTATGCTGAGACACTTGGTTTTGGGCTTTGCAATATCTGATAGTGCAAAGGTACCTGCAAGTGCAAGTGCTGTCACTTTAAATGTATCAGGAGGCTGTGGACTGTAACACAATTTCGAGAACGGACGAATTTCTGTGATAAACACGAAATTCTGATTTGTTTGTGTTACGTAAATGATTATAATTACGGAAAACTATCATAATTACAACATTTTCTATGAACACAAAATTTGGCATAATTTCGCGAAATTCACAAAATTACGATTATGGCAATATTCATAATTTTTTGAATTACGCAACATTTTGCGTAATTGTAATTTGGTAATTACGCTCATCTCTACTCTGTTGTAATGAATACAAGTTATTCACGCCCCCTGCAGGCTCTGTGTGCTTTGTTTACTCCTCACTCTCTGCTCTCAGTTTTTAGTGCAGTTTGTGAGGCTGAGGGGGAGGGAGCTGCCTGTCACATGCTGAGAAACTGTGAGAATCCCAGAATGGAGTGCAGTTAATTCACTATGTAGTAAAAAAGTCTAGTATACTGTAATATGAGGCCCCACGTGTCCTGAAGAGGCGTGGTTACACGTGAAACAGCTGTAGACATAGGGGCTTTCGTTTGTACCTGTGCTTTGTGGCTTCAATAAAAGAAGATTCTACGAGGAGTGCCGGAGTCTGTCAGTTCTTTCAGCCATATACTGTAATATGATATACATACACACATACATATGCACACACATACATATACACACAGATTAGAGTATGTATATATATATAAATATATATATATATATATATATATATATATATATATATATATATATATATATAGTGTATATATATATGTATATATATATATATATATATATATATATATACAGTATATATATATATATACAGTATATATATATATATATATATATATATATATATATATATATATATATATATATACACAAACATCCCTTCCCGGGTAGCGGCCATGTTTTTTGTTTGTAAACACTGCCTAAAACTGGCGATTAAAAGCCAGGATTGCGTCGGTGAGCAGCGGAAATGGCAAAGAGGGATCCAGGAGATCACAGTGACTCGATTGGTATGTTTTTTTATTGTTCAACTCAGGCAGTACAGATTCTCTTTAAGCTCCTTTTTCGAGTTTAAAAACCATTTTTTCTTTGCATTTTTACAGTCTATTTTCTCAAAAACTACAACAGGGTCTTTCTGAAAAATTATTATTTTATTTTTTTACGTGTACCCAGTATTCTCCTACCCATATGTAGCAATTTTGGTGACAATAGCATTTATGGGAGCTTTGATATTCACCGCCAAAATTGGGATGCTTATACAAAATCAATTGAATTAACCATTTGTAATTACGTATAGGCATAATTGTGAAAACGTACACAAAATTTTACGTAAAGGTAATTAGCTGATTACGATCACCACTAGTTTCTATAGTAATATTGTAAAAAGAAATAAGCAATTTTATTCATGATGTAATTTTCACTACAGGTCCTCTTTAACTGCTGAATCATTGAAAAGCAGCATTCCAGAGAGTTCCACACATTCAGACAAGCATGGATTCATACGGAGCCATTGCTCAGGTCAGGCAGTGAGAGGCGTCACCTGATTGGCTGCACCGGGGAGCCAAGCCGTCAGTGCCCAGGTGTTCAACACCTTAGCCAGACTTCTGTAAAACGCACCAATTACAGCCGCGACTCCTCCGCAGTATATGGAAATGGGATGCGGCCCAGGGGAGACCAGAGAGATGATTTATAGATGAACGTTTCGTTTTGATTTTTTTCTTCATGCAGTAAGAGATGAATTATTAAGAAAGAAAATCTGTGATTTAGAAAAAAAAAATCAGTTCCTTAAAATATTTGCTCAACTGGAAAGTAAAGTACGATTCTGCCAGGCGAGATGTTCCCGGGAAATGCTACAGCGGGAACAGCTGCTGCGCGGCAACTGTGTGAATGTTAGCCTTGGCTCTGCTGGTCACTCACCTGACTTGGCAAAATCCTGCCGGCTGCTGGATGGAGAATCTTGTCTGCGCACCGGCGGTGAGGTTTTATGCGTCCATATAAAGCCTCCGCAGGTCATTTCAGCTCTAGCAGCACTGTGCTGTCTAACCTCCGACTGACGGTGTTACCCTGCAGCTCGGAACTGTCAGCTTTTCAATCTTCCATGCCTCCCCCCGCCCTATATATAGCTAAATTCCCCCAGGTAATAAATACCAAGCACAGCTCTGGTCCTAGTCACTATCCCCTGGCAACAGGAAGTTTGACCGCCGCAGGAAGTTAATAGCCACCCCATAGACGCCCACGTTAATTGCGGCTATAAAGGGAAATTTACACGCAGGAGTTACACGATAAAATAGTGGGTGCTGATGCAGGCCCACTTAAGAAAGTTAATCCCTACAACTGCAATTAACACGGGCACCAATGGGGCACCCAATATTTTACATGAAGGTCGCGGGGATATTGGTGGATTTGCTAGCTAGAGTTAGGCATGGGTGTTAGGTTGGTTAGGGTTAGGCATTGGTGGTGGTGGGGGGGGGGGGAGATAGTCTTTTACAGCTAGGCATCTGTGGGGGGATTGGTTAGAGTTAGGCATCAGGGGGGGGGCAGTTGGGGGGAGGATGGTATTTTAGAGCTAGGCATTGGTGGGGGGAAGGGGTTGGTTAGGAGCTAGGCATCGGTGGGGGGGTTGGTTAGAGTTGGCATTGGGGGGGTCAGTTGGTTAGGTTTAGGCATCAGTAGAGGGAAGGCTTATGTGGAGATAGGGTTAGGTTTAGCATCTACCAATATTTTACTCTCGGTACTACTATTGCCCAATAGAACAATACCAGTAATTTTACAGATATTTTACTAGCAGCTGTTCTTTGTGCCTTTTTCTGCATGTACTCTTGTCCCCTTTCCTCAGATATGCACCCAATCTCGCAAAACACCCTGGTGCAAGGTACTATCACCCCTAAGCCTAGCATAATATTTATTATTATTTAGTATGTATATAGCGCCATCATCTTATGCATCGCCATAGACTTCCATTAGCGGCAAAAACACAGCGTTTTACGCAACGCAAGCGTTTCTGCATTGTGCGCACCCAGCCTCAACAAGCATGCAGCAGATCAAGGGCTTGATTCACAAAGCCGTGATAACTGTTATTACGGTCGCGCCAGCGCTATAGCGCATGTAACATTTTTTGCACGCAAATGCGAATTTACGAGCGAAATCACGTCCGGTTTCACTCGCAAACTCCCGATATAGCGCGCGCAAAATGCTAGCATGACCGTGATAAGAGTTATTATCACGGTTTTGTGAATTAAGCCCCAGGTGTTTCTGACATTATTATCAGATCTGACAAGATTAGCTGCATGCTTGTTTCTGCTGTTATTCAGACACTATAAAAATAAAATATACATACTGCAGCCAAACAGATTAGCAGGACTGCCAGGTAACTGGTATTGTTTAAAAGGAAATATATATATCAGCCTCCATATACCTCTCACTACAGTTGTCCTTTAAATTCGAGTTTGTCGTCAAAAATTATTTTGTAATAAGTTTAGATTTTTCGTAAATATTGCGCTAAAATAAACCTTTCTAATAATGATGTTTTCCACTTTCACAAATTTTTTGCTATATGCAATGTATTTTAATAAAAAAAAATTCTCAAACTCGGAAAAGACTTTGGTGAAAAATTCCCAAGCAAGACTGATATCAGCTAATCAGTTTGTCTTCAAGCGGATCCGAGATGAAAAACGAAAACTATAACAAGTAACTTGTCTATATATCTTATCTAAAGTTTAGATAGTTTACACAGCAAATCTAGCTTCAAACAGCTTCAATAGAATATGATTATTTCTTCCTGTGATACAATGACAGCAGCCATGTTGTTTGTAAACATTACACAGAGGCGGGCTTATCTGTATCTTGATCACTAAGCCTGTGAAAAAACCTAATCCCCCTCCTCCCCTCTGCCTCTGAAATCAATGGCTAGTAACACCTTCTCCGCCTCCTGCCCAGACTGAGCTCCCATGAGCCCTTGCTACTGCCAAGGCTCTCTGAAAACCTGTGGGTGTGGTTTATTTAGTTTATAGGTTATTAGAGTATTAAAACAAAAACAAAAAAGTATTTGGCTTGAGGAATGCCCTATAAACAATAGGAAAGGAACACAATTATGCAATGAGTAAAAGTTCACCTCGGATCCACTTTCAGTCTGAGTTCAGCTTGACCTCAAGTTGTCCACAGTTTCCAACTGACTTGCGTAGCTGGGTCATGAACTGATGCTATACTAAAGGTTATAGAGAAACCGTAACCAAGAATTGAACTTCATTCCAATCAGTAGCTGTCTGATACCACCTTTCCCATGAGAATTTTTTTTCCTTTTTACAAAGGATCATCAGGGGGCTCTGTATGCCTGATATTATGGTGAAAACTCTCCCACAGTGTGATGTCAGGACCATGGTTCTGACATCACATTGTGGGAGCCTTGTTGAATTGAAATAACAGCTGTTTCCAACTGCCAAAAAAGCAAGCAGCATCTCCTCCCACTGACATCACCTGACAGCAGTAAAAATGTCAGAATGTAAATCAGGGAGAGGAATGATTTAACAATGGGAAAACACTGGCTAAATCATTTATACATACAGTGGGATGCGAAAGTTTGGGCAACCTTGTTAATAGTCATTGGTTGTTACAATATCATTGGTTGTTACAATAAAAAATGTCAGTTAAATATATCATATAGGAGACACACAGTGATATTTGAGAAGTAAAATGAAGTTTATTGGATTTACAGAAAGTGTGCAATAATTGTTTTAACAAAATTAGGCAGGTGCATATATTTGGGCACCACAAAAAAGAAATGAAATCAAGATTTAGTAGATCCTCCTTTTGCAGGAATTACAGCCTCTAAACACTGCAGGTTCCAATGAGAGTCTGGATTCTGGTTGAAGGTATTTTGGACCATTCCTCTTTACAAAACATCTCTAGTTCATTCAGGTTTGATAGCTTCCGAGCATGGACAGCTCTCTTCTTTAACTCACACCACAGATTTTCAATTATATTCAGGTCTGGGAACAGAGATGGCCATTCTAGACTTTGTACTTGTTCCTCTGCATGAATGCCTTAGTGGATTTTGAGCAGTGTTTAGGGTTGTTGTCTTGTTGAAAGATCCAGCCCCGGCGCAGCTTCAGCTTTGTCACTGATTCCTGGACATTGGTCTCCAGAATCTGCTGATACTGAGTGGAATCCATGCGTCCCTCAACTCTGACAAGATTCCCAGTCCCTGCACTGGCCACACAGCCCCACAGCATGATGGAACCACCACCATATTTGACTGTAGGTAGCATGTGTTTTTCTTGGAATGAGGTTGTAACGATTGGTGTCAGCAAAACAGATTTTCTGATTATTGGTAATCTGCAGTATCACCAATAATACAGATGCTATACCTGATTATGTGGTGATCTGCAGAATCATCAATAATGCTAGTATAGCCAGACACAGGACAACCAATGTGAGATAGTGTTTGGTGCAACAGTAATGAGGAAGAGGAGATCTCCCGAGGAGCGGGTGGCTCAGACAGTACTGCAGCCAATGATCACCTGAGGAGCAGGTGATTCAGACTGTACTGCAACCAGTGGACACCTGAGGAGCAGGGACCACTGACTGTGCTGCAAGGATGATCACCTGAGGAGCAGGCGATTAAGACTATACTGCAGCCAGTGGACACCTGAGGAGCAGGGACCACTGACTGTGCTGCAAAGGATGATCACCTGAGGAGAAGGCGATTAAGACTATACTGCAGCCAGTGGACACCTGAGGAGCAGGGACCACTGACTGTGCTGCAAAGGATGGTCACCTGAGGAGCAGGCGATTAAGACTATGCTGCAGCCATTGGACACCTGAGGAGCAGGGACCACTGACTGTGCTGCAAAGGATGATCACCTGAGGAGCAGGTGATTAAGACTATACTGCAGCTGAGCTTCACCTAAGGAGTAGGTGAAAGCTACTACAGATCCCTCACCAGTGGCTAGGCCCACTGGTGAGGACAGGAAGGTCAGACAAGCAGAGTAGGCAACGTACGGACAGATACAGTACAAAGACAGAAGGCTTATTCAGTGTTAAGTTCAGGCAGAGTCGGCAACAATGATCAGATAGGCAGAGGTACCGAATCAGCAAGCAGGAGAGTGGTCAAGGAAGCAGAAGGTCATAACAGATAATACAATGCAATTAGTATTTTAAGCTATCAACAGAATCTGGCTAAATGTGGATCCCCAGCACCGGCTGGTTCTAGCACACTTTGGGATCTGACTAAGGTCTGAGCGCTAACACGTTAGCGTTCGCAACAGCAGACACGGGGCAACTGACAGACTAGTACTATATATATAGAGATGCCCCGCAGCGGCGCCCCCATCACTCAGCCAATCCAAAGTACCGTTGGAGTCAGCTGACTTGGCAGATCAGCTGACTCCCCTTCTATTCGCATAAAGGTCCTGTCGCCTGGCGCGCGCGTCGCCCTCAATCTATGTGCAACAGAAGGACCAGGCAGAGCAGCAGCATGTAACTGCGCGATGGCGTCCGCTGACATGGCAGAGTCTGCCACCTGTGATGCGGAAACCGCCGGCATGGCGGAGTTCGCCGCCGGTGCTGCGGAGCCCACCGCCTGTGATGCGGAACCTGCCGCCATGCCACTCCTGGTCCTGCCGGCGTTTTCGCCATTTATTACAGATGTGTTGTTTTTCCTTCATGCATAACGCCATTTGTTATGCTCAAATAACTCAGTTATAGTTTCATCAGTCCACAGCACCTTATTCCAAAATGAAGCTGGCTTGTCCAAATGTGCTTTAGCATACCTCAAGTGGCTCTGTTTGTGCTGTGGGCAGAGAAAAGGCTTCCTCTGCATCACTCTTGCATACAGCATCTCCTTGTGTAAACTGCGCCAAATTGTTAAACGATGCACAGTGACTCCATCTGCAGCAATTTGATGTTGTAGGTCTTTGGTGCTGGTCTGTGGTTTGACTCTGACTGTTCTCACTATTTGTCGCTTTTGTCTATCCGACACTTTTCTTGGTCTGCCACTTCAAGCCTTAACTTGAACTGAGCCTGTGGTCTTTCATTTCATCAATATGTTCCTAACTGTGGAAATAGACAGCTGAACTCTCTGAGACAGCTTTCTGTATACTTTTCCTAAACCATGAGGGTGAACAATCTTTGTCTTTAGGTCATTTGAGAGTTGTTGTAAGACCCCCATGTTGCTACTCTTCAGAGAAAGCTAAAAGAGTTGGGAAACCTACAATTGACCCCCTTAAATACTCTTTCTCATAATTGGATTCACCTGTGTATGTAGGTCAGGGGTCATTGAGATTACCATGCCAATTTGAGTTCCAATAATTAGTTTTAATGGTTTTGAAAACAATAAAATGACAAATGCCCAAATTTATGCACCTGCCTAATTTTATTTAAACAATTATTGCGCACTTTCTGTAAATCCAATAAACTTAATTTCACTTCTCAAATATCACTGTGTGTGTCTCCTATATGATATATTTAATTGACATTTTTTATTGAAACAACCAACGATTTATACAGGAAAATCATGACGATTAACAAGGTTGCCCAAACTTTCGTATCCCACTGTAATTATTGTAAACATTAAGCACTTTTTTATTACATTATTTTTACTGGAGTTCCTCTTTAAAGTGCACCTGATACTTACCTAAGGAGAGGGAAGACTCAGAATCCTTTTGAGACTTCTTTCTCTACTCTAATGACCCCGTTGCTGAGCGCACCCCCAGCCCCCCCCAAGATTAGCGACAATGCATTGTGGCTAATCACATTAGGACCACCCAGCTCTTCTCACTCTACCGTGACCGTGCAGTAGCTGACCCAGAGCTAAGGGGCTCCATGCTACTGTGCATATGCTTGTGTTTCTACCATGCTGCCATGCTACAAGATGAGAAGGAGCACGGCCCTGATCTAGAAGGGAGCCGTGCTCAGCAACGGGGGACATCTTAGTAGAGAGGAAAGCTTCAATAGGATCCTGAGGCTTCCCAATCTTAAGGTGAGTATCTGATTTTGATCCCGAGCTTTGGCCGGGTACACTTTAACCCCCCTGGCGGTATGAAAACTTCTGCCAGGGGGCAGCGCAGCAGGTTTTTTTTGTTTGTTTTTTTTTAAATCATGTAGCGAGCCCAGGGCTCGCTACATGATAGCCGCTGCTCAGCGGCATCCCCCCAGCCCCGCCGATCGCCTCCGGCGATAGGCGATCAGGAAATCCCGTTCAAAGGATGACCGACGTCAGCGATGTCGGGACGTCATTGGGAGTCCCGAACCACCCCTCGGCGCTGCCTGGACTGATTAGCCAGGCAGCGCACGGGGTCTGGGGGGGGGGGGGGGGGGCGCGCGCCGCATCAGATAGCGGCGATCGGGCGGGGGCCGGCGGCGATCAGAGTGCTGGCGCAGCTAGCAAAGTGCTAGCTGCGTCCAGCAAAAAAAAAAATTGTGAAAATCGGCCCAGCAGGGCCTGAGCGGCACCCTCCGGCGGCTTACCCCGTGCCCAGCACGGGGTTACCACTAAGGAGGTTAAAGGATACCCCAAGCGACATGTGACATGATGAGATAGACATGGGTCTGTATAATGCCTAGCACGCAAATAACTATGCTGTGTTCCTTTTTTTCTTTCTTTGCCTGAAAGAGTTAAATATCAGGTATGTAAGTGGCTGACTCAGTCCCGACTCAGACAGGAAGTGACTACAGTGTGACCCTCACTGATAAGACATTCCAACTATAAAACACTTTCCTAGCAGAAAATGGCTTCTGAGAGCAGGAAAGAGGTAAAAAGGGGAATTTATTATCAGTGAGGGTCACACTGTAGTCACTTCCTGTCTTAGTCAGGACTGAGTCAGCCACTTCCACACCTGATATTTAACTCTTTGAGGCAGAGAAAGAAAAAAAAGGAACACAGCCTAGTTATTTGTGTGCTAGGCACTGTACATACACATGTCTATCTCATTATGTCACATGTCACTTCGGGTATCCTTCAACAAAAAATGAGCTGGATACAAAGGTCTGTGTGCACTACCCCTAATAATATTCCTGCTTGGCCCAGCGAACCATCCAGCAGTGGAATCAATTCTGTCCTGCTAGATTGCTGCACATCAGCGTACGTTCCAGAAGCTCTTGCCAGGAAACAGTAGCTATCTGCAATGAAATAGGCCGTAAATCTCTGGCTGGCTTCACTCGTGGCATCGCTGGTACCTTATGTCTGGATTTATGGTGCCTATTTCACTCACAATCACTTAGAGATCTCAGCTTACAAACAAACCTCATCAAAAGGCAGCGCGGCCAGAAATCACCGCATTACGCTTTTTATTCCACCATAATATTACAAATGTGCCGTCTCCTGAACGTGGGGGCCGTGAGCGATGGGCCCGAGTTCAGCAGGACACGTTAAAATTCCAGGTGTTGTTTTATGATATAAACTGAGGAATGAGGAGTGGCTTCAAATCCTCCATCTTCTACCGGGAACAGAACAGCTTGTTCTAAACTTTGTAAACATATATATTTAAGGTGGACCTGAACTCTTGCACAGGACAGAAGGAAAACAAAGATAAATGCATGTATGTATTTAGAGAGTTGAGCCCGCCTGACCCCCTCCCACACCTGTCACTTATCACAACTGTAATTTGATCCCAGCGGTGTCAGCTGACTGCCTTGGCAGAGCAGCTAATTTGTAAACACAGGATAATAATCCTATGTCTGCTTCCATGAAGGCAGGAAGTAGTCACACTGCAGATGTATTGCAGGATTTGTATCAGATGTAACAAAGAAATGTTTTTTTTCCGGTAATTGAAATCTACGCCCTGTCTGTGGCTGCTTATTCCTGCCAGGCTGTAGATTTCAATTGCCGTGCTGCTCAGATCCGCTGCTTTCGCTGCTCCCACCTATCTCTCCCTTACTGCAGGCCATTCACTCTGCCGTCGCAATGACAGCAGAGCTCTGTGAGTTTGTCAGAAGCCACTTTCATTGGTTTCTGACCCCATGATCACTGTGAGCCAATCGCATTGTCTCACATTGATGACAGGGTCAAGAGCCAATGAAATCAGCCCCTGACTGGCTCACAGAGCTCTGCCGTCATAGCGATGACAGAATGAGGGACATGAGGTGATGGGTAAGCTGTGTGATGGGTGAGAGCGATGGGTCAGTGCGGTGATTCCTCGGTAAGCCCCATTTTCTGATACCAGCAGTTAAACAAGGTAAATACAGTAGAGTGTCGATTATCCAGCACTGAAGGAGATCGGCTGATGCTGGATAAGTGCTCCTTCTGGTTGCTTGAGGCCCAGTTAATACTGCACTCTACTCCACTCTATATACATAGCATGATCTCTGTAATAAATGTTAAAATGCAGTAATCGAAAGTATATTAACCTTGGGAGGGCCGTGGAACAGTGGTGTAGCAATAAGGGCTGTAGAGGTGGTGACCGAATCGAGGCCCTTGGATCAGAGGGGCCCCAAGGGGCCCTCCCTCAAACACAATATTAGCTCTCTATTGGCTCTGTTTTGTTAATAATTGGTGGCTGGACCATGTAATGGTTAAGGGTTCAGCCTCTAATGTAGGAGAACTGGGTTCAAATCTCAGCTTTTCCTATTCAGTAAGGAGTTCTTTGGGCAAGACTCCCTAACACTGCTACTGACTATTGAGTGCGCTCTGTCGGCTGCCTCGCAAGCGCTTTGAGTCCGACAGAAGGAAAGCGCTATACAAAAAAAGGAATTATTATTACTAATAATCACTTCTATAGATGCTTTAAGCAGTAGCAATCATTAACAAACTGTTAATGAGTACCTCCTACTTACATGTACTGTATATATCATAGTCTAGGGCCAATTGGCATTTATGTAGACAATAAAGAGGGGGAGCATGGTTATTTTATTCACGGTAGCTGTATCTAATCATTAATATTAAAAAGTTGAGAAACTTTTTTTGTGCTTGGAGAACATACTTAAAAACTACAGATGGTCTCCTCTGGACTTCTTGTTGTTGTTGTAATTATTGTTTAATACAGTGTAACATTTCCACCCTGCTTTACAAACTACATTAAGCAGCTATGGACCCCGACTGTTTCTCAGCAGAGCGTATACATTTTTTTACTTGTAGCAATAAATAGAAAATGAATAACAATATATTTATTAAAACTATTTGTTGATGTTGTTATTATTGTGTTATACTGGAATGATAATATATGTTCTACAGCGATTGAAAGCGGACCTGAACTAAGAACTTCCTCTCTGCTCTAAAAGATACACAACAGCATAATAACCTTTAAAGTGTAACTGTCGAGCATAAAATCAAAAATCAATTCTTTATTTTTATTGGGTAAACAAGTAATAAGGATGCTAACCAGGCAATCCAAAAGTTAAAATCACTATTACTTTTCTTGTTGATAAATGATCATTCCCCAGTTTACCTGACTCTTGTTTGGTACGTTGCCGCACAAAGGAAGTTGCAGGGCATGCTAGGTTGTCCTTTTTTGCTTCTGTACATTAGTTTAGTCTGAGGGGAAATAAGGAAGCAAAAAAAGACAACCCAGCATGCCCTGCAACTTCGTTTGTGCAGCACCGTACCAAATAAAAGGTGGGTAAACTGGGGAATGATCATTTATAAACAAGAAAAGTAATAGAGATTTTAACTTTTGGATTGCCTGGTTATCATCCTTTTTACTTGTTTACCAGATACAAATAAAGAATTGATTTTTGATTTTATGCCCGACAGTTACACTTTAAACGAAAAAACATTTCTTGCAGCTGAATTAAATCCTAAAATAAATCTACTTCCTGATTCATGGAAGCAGACCTATTGTTTACAGCCTGTTTACAGCCTGTGCTTTTAAATGAGCTTATCTGACATCTCTGCTGTGGCAGTCATGTGACCCAGGGCAGAGATCAAATTACAACATGTGATTAGACACAAATGAGGCAAAATTAAACAGGCTACATTCTCTAAATACATACAGGGTGTATTTCTCTATGTTTTCCTTCTGTCCTGTGCAAGAGTTCAGGTCCCACTTTAAAGTGACTCTGTAACAAAAATGACAACATTTTTTCTACCATCCTACAAGTTCCTAAACCTATTCTAATGTGATCTGGCTTACTGCAGCACTTTGTACTATCACCCTCTCTGTAATAAATCAATGTATCTTTCCCCTGTCAGACTTGTCGGCCTGTGTCTGGAAGGCTGCCAAGTTCTTCAGTGTTGAACTGTTCCTCTATGCACACTCCAGTGTGTGTTTTATTTACATAAGTCAGCAGCTTCTCTGCTATCTTATCAGTGATAGAAGAGAGCTGGATAAAAATCCTCCTCTGGAGGCTGTGAAAGGAGCTGGTCTGTCACATACTGAGGAATTAACGACATAGGCAGAGCTGTCTGCAGGAAGCCTGTAATGTTCAGTGCATGAGAGAAGCTGGGGTCAGAAGGTAAACACACACAAATGATCTCTTGAGATTCAAAAGGAAGGCTGTATACAGCCTGCTTGTGTATGGATGTATTTTCTATGTGTGGACATGCTGTACATCAACCTACTTCCTGTTTTGGTGGCCATTTTGTTTGTTTATAAACAAACTTTTAAAAACTGTTTTTGACTACTTTTAATGCGGCGGGGAGTGGTGAAATTGTGACAGAGGGTAATAGGAGATGTCCCCTAACGCACTGGTATGTTTACTTTTGTGCGATTTTAACAATACAGATTCTCTTTAAAGCATACTGTATGTTAAACATCAACTATTTCTCACACACACATCACATGTTTTTAATAAAATAATAATGTATTTTGTCATAAAATAGTAAACAAAACAACAATGTTAAAACAGTATTATTATTATTATCATTAATATTATTGTTATTATTATTTTTTCGTATTATTTACCCACTTCCGGATTCCGGGTGGTTTGGCTGATCTGTGCTGCGTGGGCTCTTCAGCCCGCAGCACAGATCAGAAATCAGGCAGGGCGATCAGACCTCCCCCCTTTTTTCCCCACTAGGGGATGTCCTGCTGGGGGGGTCTGATCGCCGCCGCGCTGCTGTGCCTAGCGGGGGGGGGGGGGGGCTCCTCAAAGCCCCCCTCCGCAGCACTAGTCCTCCCTCTGCCTCCTTCCCTCCCTCTCCCGTCCCCTGTGTGCGGCGCAGGACGGTAAGCCGTCCTGCGCCGGAAAGGATAGGCTTTAGCCTATCAGATGCCGGCGATCCCCGGCCAATCAGAGGCCGGGAATCGCCGATCTCCTCTACGGCTGCTGCTGCTGCGCAGCGCCGTATATATGTAAACACCGGGGAAGATCTTCCCCGCGTGTTTACATTTACCCTGCGAGCTGCGATCGGCGGCTCGCAGGGTGTTCATGGAGACACCCTCCGTGAACTGACATGGAACGGCCGCTCATACGAGCGGCCGTTTCCATGGAATACACTTCAGGATTCAGGGGCATACTTAAGCGTACGCAGAATCCTGAAGTGGTTACTCATTTTCAAGGGTTTGGTACAGACATGTAAAAAAAAAAAAAGTGGCAGTCCAAAAAAATATTAAATGATGCACTTAGAATAATGAATACATATTTGTATTTCTTTCATTTCTGGTAGTAAGCTAAAGGTATTTTTTCTCTCTTTTAATTGAATGCATTATACAGATGCTCATTCATAACTCACATTGTAGCTGGGCTAAATCTTATGACTTAATGTGTTGATTTCATAAAGGAAGAATGCAAACAGTGATTATTTATACAGATTCGCTCACCTGGGGCGCGCGGAGCTCACGGTTTATCTTTGTTCAACAATGTCTGTGCAACCGCCCTGTAAACAAAATAGCCAGCATGGGGTACTGGAATACATCCCGCGGCCAATTAGGGCTGATTGAAGCCTCATAAAAGAACCTCAAGGATTATGTAAGCAGTCAGAATGGGTAATATGCGGGATTATAGTTGTATAATAAGTAATTTGTGAAGTAACAATGTAAGGTCGTAGAACATCATTTCTCTTCCTTTGCTGCCACCTACCTCCCTGTTGTCCCTGAGGAGACCTTTAGACCGCCGAGTTCCATTCTTCCTCACAGCTAGACACCCTCTCCCTGGCTTTGTCTAGTGAGGTTTTTTTTTCTTGCTTTATCTTCTATTCTGTATGTTCTACAACAAGGAAACAGAAGCACTGTGTTTTGTCTCTTGTAACCTGCAATCACAGAGTCCTTTTGTTGCTTTAGTTCCCGATGTTATCCGCTGGTTTCTAGGCTCTAAGGATACTGCATTGAGCAGTTAAAGAGAACCAGAGATGAAGCACCCTCATGTATTTTACTACATTTATCAGTGGGAACATGACAGTAAACACCTACCCTGCTTTTAGTTTCATTCTTATCTGCTTAATTAGTCTGTTATCAGCTGTGATAAGAATCCCCGACTGAGCCTTCAGTCTAGGTTTGACCTGGAAACATTACAGCTGAGTCAGTCTTCCGTGAAGTATTTTCAAGCCAAAGCCTGCCACCTCCTGGCTCAGATTTCCTGCTTTGCATACTGAGAGCTGTGATGACATGGGAAGGGCTGCTGCTGCTGCTGAGAGCCAAGCTCTGAAACGGACAAGTGTGGCTGCAATATGATCTGTGAAACTGATGACTGCAGTTTCATTCCTATGAGAGACACTTCCTACAGGCAGCTGCACATTATACCAAAATGAAAGCACACAAATGAAAGGCTGCAGCAGCCTTTCTCATATAGCCTAGACAGCACATCCAGAACAACTCATAACCTGGAAGCAGAAGGGATATGAGCTGGTGGCCATATTGGATTTTACCTGGAGCAATAATGGATAAAAAACACTAAAAAAGGCACACCAGAGTGGCGAAATTATCAGGTAGAGCATTTATTCTTTACAAGCTATCGACTGATATGTTTATTTTGTGTGAACCATTAATCTCTGGTTCCCTTTAAAGGGAAGGTTCAAGCAAAAAAAAAAATGAGTTTTACTTACCTGGGGCTTCTACCAGCCCCATGTAGCCATCCTGTGCCGTTGTAGTCACTCACTGCTGCTCCAGTCCCCCGCTGGCAGCTTTCTGACCTCGGAGGTCAGGGCCACATTGCATACATTTTTACGCATTCCAGCTAGTGCAGGAACAAAAATTTACGCGTTGCACCACTAACGCGTAAAAATGTATGCGTTAATGTTCCTGCACTAGCGGAAATGTGTAAAAATGTACGCAATTCGGCCCTGACCTCCGAGGTCAGAAAGCTCCCAGCGGGGGACTGGAGCAGCAGTGAGTGACTACAAGGGCACAGGATGGCTGCATGGGGCTGGTAGAAGCCCCAGGTAAGTGAAACTCATTTTTTTTTTTTTGCTTGGACCTTCCCTTTAAGGCTTGTCTAAGTATGACATTTTTCAGGAGAATCTATGAATGTATTACATCAAAACTTCTTCAGGTATAATGAGAAGAAAAACCTAGGCCCTGACACTTGTATGTGCAAATAATTAATATATTCATGAAAACTACTATTGGCAATCAGATTCGAATAAACATTAACTTTGTCATAAATATTGTTCCTTTGGTTACATCTAAACTGAATAACTTTGATGGCTATGGGGAAAAAAAACATGATGATTGATGAAGGCCATCTCATACTGCTCTGGGCACAGAAGCACCTAAACAGTGACGAGGTATGGGCAGACATCCCTGTAAACTATGGTTGTGGTGGTAAGCAGCACAATGAACACCTTGATCACTCAATATTTTGCCCTACCTAGAGTATAAAAGATCAGAAACTGTATGCAGTGAACAGAGGCGCCAGCAGAATAAAATATGCTAAAAAGTTAAAATTGCTCAGGAGTAGAGTTGGGCCGAACCTCCGATTTTAGGTTCGCGAACCCTGTTCGCGAACTTCCGCAAAAGGTTCGGTTCGCGAAAAAGTTCGCGAACCGCAATAGACTTCAATGGGGAGGCGAACTTTCAAAGTTTTAAAACATTTTATCAGCTGGAAAAATGATAGAAAACATGTTTCAAAAGCTCTAATACCTGGAGCCACACCTAATTGAGTGAAATACACATCATTGCTGGAGGACCCACCCTCCCTCCCTCCTCCTCCAAGCAAGGTCCTTTATACCATTTGCCTACCTACACTAATTAGTTATGGGACAGCTGCTACACACTCTGCTAGGGAGATTTTATTTCCCCCTTCTCCCTCCTCCCCTTCTACCCTTCTACCGGAGGGAGGAGGGTCTCTTCTGCCAGGGAATTATACTATTTTAAAAACCAGTATACATCATACCATAGCTGGGAATACATACATGAGTATACATCATACCATAGCTGGGGATACATACATGAGTATACATCATACCATAGCTGGGAATCGAACCCAGATCTCACTGTGTGGTGGGCACGTCACCCTAAGCACTGTACCACTACAGAAGTAAGTGAAGCTTGCCTAAAATTTAACATTTATGCTCAATGCAATAGAACCATTAGGTTGCTTAAAGGAGAACTGTAGTGAGAGGTATATGGAGGCTGCCATATTGATTTCCTTTTAAGCTATACCAGTTGCCTGGCAGCCCTGCTGATCTATTTGGCTGCAGTAGTGTGAATCACACCAGAAACAAGCATGCAGCTAATCTTGTCAGATCTTACAAAAATGTCAAACACCAGATCATACCATAGCTGGGAATCGAACCCAGATCTCACTGTGTGGTGGGCACATCACCCTAAGCACTTTACCACTACAGAAGTAAGTGAAGCTTGCCTAAAATTTAACATTTATGCTCAATGCAATAGAACCATTAGGTTGCTTAAACGAGAACTGTAGTGAGAGGTATATGGAGGCTGCCATATTGATTTCCTTTTAAGCTATACCAGTTGCCTGGCAGCCCTGCTGATCTATTTGGCTGCAGTAGTGTGAATCACACCAGAAACAAGCATGCAGCTAATCTTGTCAGATCTTACAAAAATGTCAAACACCAGATCATACCATAGCTGGGAATCGAACCCAGATCTCACTGTGTGGTGGGCACGTCACCCTAAGCACTGTACCACTACAGAAGTAAGTGAAGCTTGCCTAAAATGTAACATTTATGCTCAATGCAATAGAACCATTAGGTTGCTTAAAGGAGAACTGTAGTGAAAGGTATATGGAGGCTACCATATTGATTTCCTTTTAACCACTTGAGGACCCACCCTTTACCCCCCCTTAAGGGCCAGCGCTGTCTTAGCTGATCTGTGCTGGGTGGGCTCTGCAGCCCCCAGCACAGATCAGCGTGCAGGCAGAGCGACCAGATCGCCCCCCTTTTTTCCCCACTAGGGGGATGATGTGCTGGGGGGGTCTGATCGCTCCTGCCTGCCGGGTGTTGCGGGGGGGGGGCACCTCAAAGCCCCCCTCCACGGCGAAATCCTCCCCCTCCCTCTCCTACCTGGCCCCCCCTGGAGATCCGGGCTGCACAGGACGCTATTCGTCCTGTGCAGCCAGTGACAGGCTGTCTCCTGTCACATGGCGGCGATCCCCGGCCGCTGATTGGCCGGGGATCGCCGATCTGCCTTACGTCGCTGCTGCGCAGCAGCGCCGTACAATGTAAACAAAGCGGATTATTTCCGCTTGTGTTTACATTTAGCCTGCGAGCCGCCATCGGCGGCCCGCAGGCTATTCACGGAGCCCCCCGCCGTGAATTGACAGGAAGCAGCCGCTCGCACGAGCGGCTGCTTCCTGATTAATCAGCCTGCAGCTGGCGACGCAATACTGTGTCGCTGGTCCTGCAGCTGCCACTTTGCCGACGCACGGTATAAGCGTGCGGTCGGCAAGTGGTTAAGCAATACCAGTTACCTGGCTATCCTGCAGATCCTCTGCCTCCAATACTTTTAGCCCTAGACCCTGAACAAGCATGCAGCAGATCTGGTGTTTGACATTTTTGTAAGATCTGACAAGATTAGCTGCATGCTTGTTTCTGGTGTGATTCACACTACAGTGGCTGGATAGTGTACTGGTTAAGGGCTCTGCCTTTGACATGGGAGACCAGGGTTTGAATCCTGGCTAGGTCAAGTACCTATTCAGTAAGGAGTTCAAGGCAAGACTCCCTAACACTGCAGGGTGGCCTCTTGAGCGCGTCCCTGTGGCTGCAGCTCTTGAGCGCTTTGAGTCTGACAGGAGAAAAGCGCTATACAAATGTTTGGATTATTATTACTGCAGCCAAATAGATCAGCAGGGCTGCCAGGCAACTGGTATAGCTTAAAAGGAAATCAATATGGCAGCCTCCATATACCTCTCACTACAGTTCTCCTTTAAGCAACCTAATGGTTCTATTGCATTGAGCATAAATGTTACATTTTGGGCAAGCTTCACTTTCTTCTGTAGTGGTACAGTGCTTAGGGTGACGTGCCCACCACACAGTGAGATCTGGGTTCGATTCCCAGCTATGGTATGATCTGGTGTTTGACATTTTTGTAAGATCTGACAAGATTAGCTGCATGCTTGTTTCTGGTGTGATTCACACTACTGCAGCCAAATAGATCAGCAGGGCTGCCAGGCAACTGGTATAGCTTAAAAGGAAATCAATATGGCAGCCTCCATATACCTCTCACTACAGTTCTCCTTTAAGCAACCTAATGGTTCTATTGCGTTGAGCATAAATGTTAAATTTTAGGCAAACTTCACTTACTACTGTAGTGGTACAGTGCTTAGGGTGACGTGCCCACCACACAGTGAGATCTGGGTTCGATTCCCAGCTATGGTATGATCTGGTGTTTGACATTTTTGTAAGATCTGACAAGATTAGCTGCATGCTTGTTTCTGGTGTGATTCACACTACTGCAGCCAAATAGATCAGCAGGGCTGCCAGGCAACTGGTATAGCTTAAAAGGAAATCAATATGGCAGCCTCCATATACCTCTCACTACAGTTCTCCTTTAAGCAACCTAATGGTTCTATTGCGTTGAGCATAAATGTTAAATTTTAGGCAAGCTTCACTTACTACTGTAGTGGTACAGTGCTTAGGGTGACGTGCCCACCACACAGTGAGATCTGGGTTCGATTCCCGGCTATGGTATGATGTATACTGGTTTTTAAAATAGTATAATTCCCTGGCAGAAGAGACCCTCCTCCCTCCGGTAGGAGGGAGGTGGGAGGCCAATTAATATCTCCCGAGCAGAGTGTGTAGCAGCTGTCCCATAACTAATTAGTGTAGGCAGACAACTGAGTCAAATGGTATAAAAGGACCTAGCTTGAAGGGAGGGTGGGGTCTTAAGCAGTGTGTTTCACAATAACATGTCTGCTGACAGTAAAATGGAGGCGAAAAATTTTGCTCAATACAGCTTTATGGGGCGAATCGAACTTTCGCAAAAGTTCGCCTGATGCAGGCGAACGCGAACCCCCAAAGTTCGCCTGGAACCGTTCGCCGGCGAACCGTTCGGCCCATCTCTACTCAGGAGGCAGTGGTGGGCTTACCTCCCCGAAGCAGACATGAAACTGTCAATTTTCAAAAATACATAGGTTTATTGATATACTCCAAAACAATGTTGCAACGCGTTTCATAGGTATAGTCCTGCTTCGTCAGGCAATAAAAAATGAAGTACCTAACAGTCATATGTCAGTGTAATACCCAATGCCTGGATATTACACTGATTCTCCTATGGATCCATGACATGTCTCTGGGTCCTATTAGGATTTTAGTATGCCGCCTCGGGTTCTCTTTACACATTGGTGTCCATGGCTCCGGTTTTGATCCGGGCCAAAAAGCGGAGCCACGGATACGTTTTTTTAAACAAGTGTGAACCGACCCTTATTGTATTCCTGAAATATGGACAAATAAGACATTCATGACCAACTTTTTTCACTCGCAAAATGCTAGCATGCAGTGAGCAGGTCAGCCTGAAACAGGAGGCGTTACTTTGAATTCCAACTCCCAAGGAGATTTTTTAAAAGGGATTGTGGCCAACGACCATTTTAATCCTTCCAATTTTCAATGTAGATGTATTCTGGAGTCCCACGGAGGTAGCTGTTTTAGCTGGAACTTCCTAATAAATAGACTTTCACTAAGGACTTTCTTTTTCCACAAAAGGACTGACATCTTCAAATCTAAATATTATTTTCCCAATTTCTCCTTTTTATTATCATTTTCATAATTGTTACTTATAACATTTTTTTCTGTTGTGAATTTAATTGCACTTTTTTTTACCGTAAAATTTTGCATAGTAAATTGTTTGTGTGTTTACATATTCCATCCTAGCCTGTCTGTGTGCCCAATTCCAGCTACTCAGGCACATCGATAGCATCCATGAAAATGGATGGTCTGTGGGTCTGGGCATATTGGGAGGCACTAAGCAGTATGACCAGTAGGGGCTTGTGAAAGTATCTGTCATGTGGGTATTCCTTACATTTCGAGTCCTAGACAAAAACACTTGTCATTGTGAAGTCATTTGCAACATCTATCAGTAGCACTTAAAATGAGAGGGGAGAACTGAACACCAGGGAACCATGCCTATGAGCAAGTTCTAAAAAACATCTCAGTAGAAGACTCACTTGGTCTTGGTGGCTCCTGGTCTAGAGGACAGAGAATAGGTTCCTCATACTCCCTTTCTCTCCACTAGAGCTTCTTCATACTTTTCTAGCTCCCATGCCACAGGGACCCACCTTACAGTGCTTGCTGGGAATGCGGGTACAACTATCAGGAGAAAGAGGAGGCCTAGGCATCCAATGTGACACAGTGTGTGGCGTAGAAATAGTGGAAGTCAGTGACGACGAGAAGAGCTTCAGGCAGGAGGAGGATGTTACCCAGCGGCAGCATCCTGTGATGGGTTCTGGAGAACCTGTTGTTCCTCCAGGGGTGATAAAAAAAACAAACAAGCAGGATCCCCTTATGGTTTATTATGTAAAGTAATGATGAAAGGAAACAAATAGGGTACTCACAAAACCTCCTTTCAGAATGGCAAGCACAGATTTTTGCTTGAAGGTGGTGTTACCGACCCAGTTGAGTTGCTTTGGTGTGGTTAGTTTGCACTGCCCAAAAATGGGATAGCAGATGGTAAAAAGTAAAAACAAATAATTGCTTAAACTAAAAACCAACCCCCATGGGAATTTGGAGGTGTAACTGTAGTATACAAAACACTGGACAACGCATTTCCCGGGCATCCACCTGCTTTCCCGGGTCAATAAAACAGTGTCTGAAGGTGGGAGTCAAGTGGCTTAGAGCACCTAAAGGCAAAACACATTGGCCTCAATTCACTAACCTTTATCAAACACTTTATCAACAGTTGATAAATTTACCTCATGGGTAAAACATCATTTTGAATTCACTAAGGTGTTATAGATTGATCAAATGTTTTATTGATAAAATGTTCAATAAATCTATAACACCTCAGTGAATTCAAAATTAGGTTTTACTCATGAGGTAAATTATAAAATGTTTGATAAAGTGTTTGATAAAGCTTAGTGAATTGAGGCCATTGTCTAGCGTTTTTTAAATACATTATTTGTGTACCTTCTATCAGTCCTTGCCTTGGGGTAATTTGTTTGGCCTTTTAAACTGTTTTTTTAATCATTTTACACTCTTTTTGGGGTGCCTTCCGCCTAGCATTATCCTGGTAGGACTGATAAAGATCAGGACTCGTGATCACTCTGTTGTTATCTGTCTCATAAATAAATTGAACATTTGTAACAATTTTCAGACTAAAAGACGCTCCTCCTGACCATAAGACACATCTAGGTTTAGAGGACAAGAACCAGGGGAAAAAATATATACTAAACCTGGTGCACCCATGGTGAAGGGGCATCTTGTGGATTATGCCTCCTTTGTACCTCATGCCCTCTTGTACCTCTTGTGTCTCCCCATGTCCTCCTGTGTCCCCCATGTGTCCTCCTGTGTCCCCCATGTGTCTGCCTCTGTCCTCCTTATGTCCTCCTCTATGCCCCTTTGTGTCCCCCTCATGTCCACCTGTGCCCCCCTTTGTGTCCTCCTGTGTCCCCTTGTGTCTGCCTCTGTCCTCCTTATGTCCTCCTCTATGCCCCTTTGTGTCCCCCTCATGTCCTCCTGTGCCCCCCTTTGTGTCCTCCTGTGTCCCCCATGTGTCTGCCTCTGTCCTCCTTATGTCCTCCTCTATGCCCCTTTGTGTCCCCCTCATGTCCACCTGTGCCCCCCTTTGTGTCCTCCTGTGTCCCCCATGTGTCTGCCTCTGTCCTCCTTATGTCCTCCTCTATGCCCCTTTGTGTCCCCCTCATGTCCACCTGTGCCCCCCTTTGTGTCCTCCTGTGTCCCCTTGTGTCTGCCTCTGTCCTCCTTATGTCCTCCTCTATGCCCCTTTGTGTCCCCCTCATGTCCTCCTGTGCCCCCCTTTGTGTCCTCCTGTGTCCCCCATGTGTCTGCCTCTGTCCTCCTTATGTCCTCCTCTATGCCCCTTTGTGTCCCCCTCATGTCCTCCTGTGCCCCCCTTTGTGTCCTCCTGTGTCCCCCATGTGTCTGCCTCTGTCCTCCTTATGTCCTTCTCTATGCCCCTTTGTGTCTCCCTTGTGTCCTCCGTTTGTCCCCCTGTGTCTTCCTCTGCATGGGCACAGTGCAGGGAGTCCCGATATTGCGGCGGGTTGGAGGTTAGTATTGGCAGGTGTTCACAAGTCCGGAACTTCCTGCAGTTAGACTATAACAGGCAGTAACTTTTTTCCTTCAGTTTTGGGAGAGAAAAAGTGAGTCTTATAATCTAAAAAATACAGTACATAAGAATTAGTATGGGAAACTTTTTCCTGCTTCAAAAGTTTACAAGAAAATCTGACAGGTGGTTCCTCCTCCTCCTAACTCCTCAAAAAAAAATATTTGCCATATTTTACGCTTACAGTAATTTTTTATGCATTTTTATAGTATCAAACATGATAGATAAATAAAACAAAAAGGTTATTAAGAAAAAAAACCCTGTAAAAAAATCCCGATAGCAGTTTTTATGGCCAGTTTCAGAAAAGACCATCATAAATATAACACAGCGAGGAGTTTTATCTGAGCCCGCTCTACCCACAGCCAACCTTTCCTTGTCTGGCCGGGAACAAAAAGAAACGGTCAAGATTCAGAAATGGAATGGTTAAAGCCTGGACCAATGCCGCGTGAGGAATATTACGTTAATTCCAATACCGTTCGTGAAATGTCAGCTTTGCATTCCATAAGAACATCAGAGCTCTCCTCCTTCCATATATATTTTGCTAATTGGTCTCCCAAGTCAATCATATCTTTCTAGCGCTGTGGCAATTTGGTGGAGTGATTGATACGCCACGCTTGTGAGTTGTTATAACAGGCCGTAAGAATCCAATCTTCCTCCTCCACCTTCAGATAAAAGTGATTTGATGTTGTTTCCAAACTTTCTTGTGGGCAGCCGTAAAACCTGCCAGATTTATGGACGACTTCATGGCCACCTTTATTTGAAAAAGGAAGAAAAAAAAATCATGATTTTCCCCCTCCCCCACTGTTCTGTCCTTTACCGGCTTTATATCACAAGTTCTTTATGACCTCATCATGATTTCCGGGCACCCTCAATGCCTATCAGGATTAAAGAAGAGCGTCTGCAGCCAAACAGCTAAATTAACGATTGAAACCCGTGTGTGAGGAATATTTTACCTAACATGTGAGTAAGTGACAGTGACACAGACCTTTATTGGTGGCCGCAGAGAGTACATTTGACTTGAGAATAAATGTTTTCAAATAAGGCAATAGACTGGGTACACAGAAGCCTAGATTGATATTAGTCTGTTCTCATGCAGATGCTAATAGCCATTTTGTTCTAGACATTGCTAACTGTAGCAATTTGTGGCTATTGATGACTCAGGCCATAATGCACATTCTTCTTTGAGGGCTTCTTTTCAGGACTTCTTGGTATATTCCCATTGGTCATTATGAAGTTTTGGAAAAGGAAACCCAAATTAAGACGTTATAACATATATACAAATCATAATGGCCTCAATTCACTAAGCTTCTCTCCTGTCTTTAGTAACGTTTCTAGAGTGATCACCATGGTGATGAGGCATGTAGTACTCAGGAAACATTTTACCTCAAAACCTAAGGTTAACTCTTCTGTCTTTAAGTTAACTCTCCAATCCTTAAAATAACTCCAGAGTTAAAGACAGGCTGTTAATTAACTGCGTGTGAAAATAACTACAGAGGAGGTAAATTAATTACAGAGGAGGTAAATTAACTACAGAGGAGGTAACTTAAGGAATGAAGAGATAAGATAACTCTCTCACTGTGTGGAGGTAAGTTTTCTCTTGCCTTATTATCTCCAGTATGATTTTAGTGAATTGAGGCCAATGTTATATTTTGAGTGTGAGCTTTGTGTATACAGGTAATCCCCGATTTACGAACGCCCGACTTACGAACGAGCCACTGATACGAACGGCATGGATTCAGTGTTTCCATGGGAACAAGCTATTTTTTTTTTTTACAAATTGGAGTTTTTAAGAAAATCTATTTTAAAAAATTCTAAGAAAAAATGGCTTTTAAACTTGTAAAAGCAGGTACAGAGGGCAGAGGTGACACCGCGGGGGGACACTGGAGGCACAGATAGGCACAGAGGAGGTACAGGGGACAGAGATAGCACATTGTTCCGACTTAAGAACAGATTCAGGTTAAGAACAAACCTACAGTCCCTATCTCGTTCGTTAACCGGGGACTACCTGTTTTTGATTTTAGGTGTATTTTGTTGTATTAACCTGAGGAAGCAGACAAGGACCAGTGAAATGTGTTGTCAACATTTTTTTTTTTTTTGAACATTAAAGATTCCTTTTCCTAACTCTCTTATAGTTTGTTCCTGGTGTAAGGCCCACCTCAAACAGAATGAGCCTCATATAGCGTAATTCCGTTATATAAAAGATGCTTTATTCCATAAAATATACTCACAAACATGAGATATACACAGCGCGTAGAGTGTTTATACGGGCTCTCCCCCGTGCCTCTCCGGATAGGCTCGCTGGGTTTCCTCCGCAAAACGCCGCTGTGATACGACCAGATCGTCCTGCGGGCGCTAGCTCCTCCCTACGCGTTTCGTCACCAGCGCGTGACTCATCAGGGGCGTGGCTAGCCCCAGGACGTCTGGTAATTTAAAAGAACGGCGGCATTGCTCCTCCCAATCCCCGCTCTAACATTTTTTTACGCCCAACACTAACCTCCACCCTACATATGCCTAACACTAACCCCCTTACCTACTCTCTTAACACTAACCTTCCTCATGTATAGATGTCTAACACTAACCCAATAACCTAGCACCACTAAACTAACTCTCCTTACACTAACCACCCCTTGTGTATGTCTAACACTAACCTGACACCCAGATGCCAATAAATTATAATAATGTGATGCCTACATCAGAACAGGAACCACTCTGCTGCCTGTAGTCATACCTGCAGCAATTGCTACTTCTCTAGCCAAATTGCTGATTAAATAACGCCAAGCCAAATAACTCCCTTTTTACCTTGCGCTCCTAGTCAAAGATCCCACGCCAGTGGCTTGAAACGTCATGGGTTAGGGGCTGTTTTCTTCTGCAAATTGCAAAAGACAATCACAGTACAATTTGGTTTGCAGTATATGATTAGGAACGTAACTTTGTTAGCTTAAAGAGGAACTCCGGTGAAAATAGTGTCATAAAAAAGTGCTTCATTTTTACAATAATTATGTATAAATGATTTAGTCAGTGTTTGCCCATTGTAATATCTTTTATATGCCTGATTTACATTCTGACATTTATCACAAGGTGACATTTTTACTGCTGGCAGGTGATGTAGCTGCTGCTTGCTTTTTTGGCAGTTGGAAACAATGCAACAAGGTTCACAGACAGGAAACTGCCAGGAGTACCACGATCCTCGGAGTTTCTTGAGGGAGGAATTTCACCACAATATCAGCCATACAGAGCCCCCTGATATCTGTTTGTAAAAATGAATATATTTCTCATGTAAAAGGGGGTATCAGCTACTGATTGGGAGGAAGTTCAATTCTTGGTCACGGTTTCTCTTTAAGCAGACGCAGGCCAAGGATGCTGGTCCCGCCACCCCTCCCCCCCTCCCCCAGTGACGTGCACCTATTGTTACTCCTCCAGCCGCCTCCAATTGGTTGCTGCAACAGTGGGCCTGATTAGGAGCACAGGAAATGCGCAGGAAGCTTGCTGGTTGCTAAGCTACAGTGTGTGGAAATGTGCTTATCTCGCTTCCCAGGTAGACCCAGCATCTTAGTGATGGGTATGCTACTCCAGCCCATTCACACACCGTAGCTTAGCAACCAACAAACCTCCATGGGCAATTCCCATGCTCCTAACTGGGCCCTTAGTGTTGCAACCAATTGGAGGCGTGAAAGTAGGCAAATGTCACCGGGAGTGTCTAGCGTCTGCAGGCTGGCCTGCGTTATGGTGGCCACTAATGATACAATTTGCTGAAAAAACATTTACGAATGATTCTTTGCATTAACAATCAGAAATTATTGTTTGGAACCACTAATGGAGATATCTCATAATCAATCCAATCAGATTAATGAAATCAATCTGATTTTTGGATCAATTTCATTAAAACCACCTGAGCATTTAGCTCGCCTAGTAACGCCGCGGTGGATTGCTCAGGCCCTGGTGGGCCGATTTGCATAATTGTTTTTTAAACATGCAGCTAGCACTTTGCTAGCTGCGTGTTTGTTCCAATCGCCGCCGCTCGCCGTCGATCCACCGCTACCCGACGTGAAAGAGGGCCCCCCGCAGACCCCTTGCGCAGCCTGGTCAATCACCGCCAGGCTGCGCTATGGGGTGGGTCGGTACTCCCCCTTACGTCATGGTCGATTACGTCATTCCAATCGTCGCCATGGCAACGGGGGAAGCCCATATAGGAAATCCTGTTCAGAACGGGATTTCCTGTTGGGTATGATCGCCGGCGGCGATTGGAGGGGTGGGAGGGATGCCGCAGGGAGGGGGGAAATAATAAAAAAAAAGATTAGGTAAAAAAAAAACTCCCGTGGCTGTGCACCGCAAATAATCAGAACGCTAGGGAGGTTAATCTGGTCTGATTGATTGGGAGAATTTTGTCCATAAGTGGTCCGAAACAATAATTTCCGATCATTCATGCAAAGAATCATTCATAAACGATCATTCAGCAAATTGTATCATTAGTGGCCACCTTTACAGTGGAATACGTGAGCTGGGTGTGCGCGCTACTGCTGCTGTAATCCTCCATCTGTGGGGGGAGCGCACAGAGGATTGGGCCCCTTAGCCCCTAGGCCCCCCACAATGGCAGTGGTTGCGGGGGCTATTGTTGTGCCAGTGCTTACGATTCTCCGTGAAGAGCAGGAGACCTGGAGCGTGGAGCTGCTGCAATGTGCATCACGTGGGAAGTGGTGTAATTGGAAAGTTTAATTCCGCTCTTAGCGTTGCTGTGCTGTATCATTCTATTTCCTGCTACATAAAAGGAAGGATTTGTAATTTATGTTATGAAGCTCCGTAGCACGCTTGCTTCGGTTCAGGTAGAGAATGTCTTTCTTCCATCTACATCCAAATCATCACAAACACGGCACAGCCAAGAACATTGAGTACCCGAGTCAACTGCGCAGAGTGATTTATATAATATCTCCGTGTACAGTAGAGGATCTCAACTCTCTAGAAAAGCCAATAAAACCGAACACTTAATACGGTGCCGTTCCGCAATAAAGTCCCAGACGGGATGTCCTGTTCGGCAGCCAGATAGTAAAGAGACAAGTTAAGGAAGAAGTAAGTGTTGAATGTAACTCTACATCCACCGACAAGCAAATAAAAAAATAACTTCTTCACGAGATCACAGAAATATGTGGCTTATTGTTTTTAACTCGAAAAATTCCTTGGAGTCCGTGTTATAAACTGTCTTATCTTTTCTACCATAAAATAAGTATTTACCTATGTAAATACTTTGCAGTGATTCCTGATGGTTCTTATTGTGGTTGTGGTGGATAATATGTTTCTCCATCGGGGGAACATGCTGGCAAAATACAATGATATCCAACTCAGGTCTGTGTGAAGTTGAAGCCTGTAGGGATGAACAAAAATTTGACAAATATACAATTGTTTTCGAGAATGTGTTCTCATGATTACATTAAAATCAATGGCTGGCATTATCTTAAAGGGACCCAGAGCAGACATGAAAACAGGGAAATGAACTTACCTGGGGCTTCCTCCAGCCCCTCATAGTTGATGAAGTCCCTCTGTGTCCTCTAGGCTCCCTCTGTTCTTCCCCCAGTGGCTCTGTTAAGCGGCGACTTTGGCCAAAGTCGTGGGCCAGTGTGCATGCTCTCGTTCAGTTTGAAAGAATGAACTGCGCGTGCACAGAATGCTTAGCGACGTGAGCGAGCGAGACAGGCGTGTCAGGTGGGCCGCGCATGCACACTGGCCCATGATTTTGTCCAAAGTCGCCACTCAACGGAGCTGCTGGGAGCAGAACAGAGAAAGCCAGGTGGAAGCTGAGGGACTTCATCAACTACAAGCGAGGGGCTGGAGGAAACCTCAGGTAAGTTTACTTTCCTCTTTTAATATCTGCTTAGGGACCCTTTAAAGGGGCACTACAGCGAAAAACTCTAAAATGTAAAATATGTGCAAACATAGACAAATAAGAAGTACATTTTTTCCAGAGTAAAATGAGCCATAAATTACTTTTTTCCTATGACTGGCTCACATGACTCTGCCGTTATAGAGACGGCAGAGTCTATGTCCTGGGGGTCCCGGCGAGCGGCGATGACGGCGGTTGCGGCGGGTATGCGCGGGCGATGATTCCGTTGTTCTGGTACCAGCGGTCTCTGGTCCTTAAGGGGGCAGAGACTGCTTGTACTTAAGTGGTTAAGGAGAATGGTGGGAAGCGGGGGATGTTTCAAGGAAAAGTTTTTGAGAGAATCGATTCTAAAGTTATCATAGGATTTCTATTTATTGTTCTCCTAGGAGATAATTTTCATATTTTCTTTAAAATAACTTTTCAGGTTTTTCCAATTGAAAAAGTACCCAAAAGTTGGTGAAAAAGTACTATCAAAATTATTGTGTTGTCTTGCTTACTGGTGGTTGAAAAGGCATTTTATGACATTGGCCTCAATTCACTAAGATCATGCTGGAGATAATAAGGCAAGAGAAAACTTACCAACACACAATTCACATGCAATTCACTTTTTCTCCAGAGTTTTCTCCTAGGAGATCATTTTTCATCTTCAATTTAAAATAACTTCCCAGCACTTTTGTCAACTAAAAAAGTACCAAAAAGTAGTTGGAAAAGTACTATCAAAATAATTGTGAGTGTTTTCTTGCTTTCTGGTGGCTTAAAATGAATTTTATGAACATGTTTAAAAATATCACCTGGGAGAAAACTCAGGAGAAAAAGCTAATTGCATATGGGCCACAGTGAGAGAGTTATCTTATCTCTGCATTCCCTAAAGAGGAACTATCGTGAGAATCATAAAATGTAAAACACATACAAATAAGAAGTACGTCTCCCAGAGTAAAATGAGCCATAAATTACTTTTCTCCTATGCTGCTGTCACTTACAGTAGGCAGTAGAAATCTGACATTACCGACAGATTTTGGACTAGCCCATCTTCTCATAGGGGGGTTCACAGGGTTTTCATTATTTTTAAAAGCACTGAGTGAATGGCAGTTGCTCCGTCCAACTGCCAAAAAGTGTGCAGCGAGCATGGAGGCTGACCAGCATCTTTGTATTAATCATTTTCAGGGAGTGCCTTTATAAAGAATAAAGGCCATGCTGAGAATCCCCCATGAAGAGCTGGACTAGCCCACAATCTGTCGGTAATGTCAGATTTCTATTACCTACTGTAAGTGACAGCAACAAAGGAGAAAAGTAATTTATGGTTCATTTTACTCTGGGAGAAATGTACTTCTTATTTGTATGTCTTTTAAATTTTAAGATTTTGCGACAGTTCCTCTTTAAGTTACCTCCTCTGCAGTTAAAGAGAAACTCCGACCAAGAATTGAACTTTATCCCAATCAGTAGCTGATACCCCCTTTTACATGGGGAATCTATTCCTTTTCACAAACAGACCATCAGGGGGCTCTGTATGACTGATATTGTGGTGAAACCCCTCCCACAAGAAACTCTTAAGTACGTACTCCTGGCAGTTTCCTGTCTGGGAACTTTGCTGCATTGTGGGAAATAGCTGTTTACAGCTGTCTCCAACTGCCAAAACAGCATGCAGCAGCTACATCATCTGCCAACAGTAAAAATGTCACCATGTAATAAATATCAGAATGTAAATCGGGGAGAGGAAAGATTTTACAATGGGCAAACACTGACTAAATCATTTATACATAATTATTGTAAAAATAAAGCACTTTTTTATTACATTATTTTCACTGGAGTTCCTCTTTAAGTTACTTCCTCTGTAGTTATTTACAGAGTGTCTGCAGTGTCAGATAAGTGTTTACTTAATTGTATCAAGTGAGGAATGTAAACTCAAGATAACATTGGCCTCAATTCACTAAGCTTATCTCCTGTCTTTAATAACGTTTCTATAGTTATCACCATGGTGATGAGGCATGTCGTATTCAGGAAACATTTTACCTCAGGCAAACCTAAAGTTAACTCTTCTGTCTTTAAGTTAAGGTGAGATCTCTAAAGTTAACTCTTCAATCCTTAAAATAACTCTAGAATTGTAAAGTTAAAGACAGGCTGTTAATTAACTGTGTGTGAAAATAACTACAGAGGAGGTAACTTAAGGAATGAAGAGATAAGATAACTCTCTCGCTGTGGAGGTAAGTTTTCTCTTGCCTTATTATCTCCAGCATGATCTTAGTGAATTAGGCCGGCCATTATCTCCAGTTTGGATGCGTCCAGCTTTCCCGGCAGGGAGCTTTTACGTCCTGTGTGTAACCCTTTGAATGCTGCTCTAGTAAAAAAAAATCCTGGTTAATATGCTTTAGATAATCTTTTAGAGCAAAGAAGAAATGCTGGGTTTCATTCTGCTTTAATGGATTGTGCCATTGTAAAGAAGAGGGGGGAGGTTTCGGTGAGCAGCATTACTTATTTATGGGGGGGGGGGGGGGCTGCTCCTGTAGCCTCTTATCCGTTTGGAAGACCCCATCTTCTCCATGGACTGACCACAGCTGCTGAATTTTCATTTTTCATTTTCCATTGATATTATTATGGTTTTTAAATAAGTGAAATAAAAAAAAAATATTTTATTATTATTATTGTCCCTTCAGTTTTTATTTTCTAATGATTACATGTCATTATCGGTTATTGTATTGCCAGAAGCCTGGCTGCCTCTTGCTGTTCTGTACAGCTCCTTCCCGTGTTTTACAGGACAATCAGTTGCCACACAAGACACGGTTTGAGAAATGGAGAGCAGCTTGTGTGCCAGCCGTGGTCATTAATCTCCGAGGAAGATGAAAGTGAGTAGAGAACCGCAGAGCAACACTTTGTAATTACTGACTCCTGCAATCCAGCCCCGGATAAAAGAGGACAATTTGCCTCTAATTGTTATATCATCGTCTGTTGTTGACTTTCTTTTTATTTATTTGATTTAAGAACTAAAAAAAAAAAATACATAAAATAAAAGCTTTTTTTTTTCTTTCTTTCATGAACCTTACTGCATTTTTATAAACTTTTGTGATAATAAAATAAGTCAAAGTTCTCCTAATAATAATAATAATAATTATATTTATAATAATTGCCCAATTATTATTCTTACTGTAATTTAAAACTGCAATCAGATTTGTTTTTTTTTTGTTTTTGTTTTTTTAAGTGGATTTCCACAAAAAGTACAGCCTGGCATCATTTACAGTAAAACATGTCCCCCAACCCACTCCCCAAATGCTACGGAAGATGTCAGAGCTATATAAAGTATTCATCATACAGCAGTAATACACTTCTTATTGTCCTCATAGTTGTACTAAATGTCCACGTTGCAAAGTGAAATCATTTGTGAAAAGACAACAATACTCTCTGCCCCACCCTAAGGCTACAGTACATTTATTATATAAGTGTATATATCCTGTATATAAGGCTGTATAAAACAGAAAATTGCCTTCTTAACCTTCCTAGCGTTCTGGACGAGCTCAGCTCGTCCAGAGACGCCGGAGGTCACCGCTCAGGCCCTGCTGGGCTGATTTGAATATTTTTTTTTCAAACACGCAGCTAGCACTTTGCTAGCTGCGTGTTTGCTGCGATCGCCACCACTCGCCGCCGATCCGCCTCTACTCGACGCGAAAGAGGCCCCCCCCCCACAGACCCCATGCGCAGCCTGGCCAATAAGTGCCAGGCAGCGCTGAGGGGTCCCTATGACGTAACAACGTCGATGACGTCATTCTGTTCATCGCCATGGCGACAGGGAAAGCCCTGAAGGAAATCCCGTTCAGAACGGGATTTCCTGACGGGCATAGGCGCCGGTGGTGATCGGAAGGGTGGGTGGGAATCGTAAGGGAGGGGGGTATTGTGTAGCTAGCGCTAGGCTAGCTACATGACTAAAAAAAAATTAGGTTTAAAAAACCATGCGCAGCCGTGCGGCTGCGCATAATCAAAACGCAATACCTTAGCCCTTAATTCTGTAATTGATACCGTGTAAGTAATCGATTATGCCCAACAACGGAGATTTTTTACAACCAATCCAATGACATCCAACAGAATTATCTGATTGCTGGAACGATCTTCGCTTGACATTGAGCCGTCCTTGGCCACCTTAATGCTGGGATTACACGATACGTTTTTTGCGTTTGATTCGGCACGCGATCTATTAGCCATTCGATTTTGCTCGATTCTCTTATCTTCCACTTGTTTTTCTTATCTTTTTTCCATTGACTTCTATAAGAAATCGAGCGGAACATCGGACATGTCGGAATTTTATCATCGAAGGCATCTATCGGAACGATTCTTACAAAAAAACGTATCGTGTAATTCCTGCATTACAGAGATGCTTCCAAAATAGCCTAGATCACAATGGTCTTATCTGAGACTTTTGTTAAGCCCCATACACACACTCAACAGCGGTCTTTTAGGCTCTCACAACTTTTCTTGTGAAACACCTAAAAAAAATCTCTTGCTATTGTTCAAGCAGCTGATAAGACTGATAAGAAGTCAATTCAACATTTGGATTGACTCTTATCAGTCTTATCAGCTGCTTGAACAGCAGTGGTGCTCGGATACCCCTTTTCAAAATCCAGATTGGATCCAGATCCGGATACCCAGATATCCAATCCGGGTCGGATATCCGAGTTCAAAATTTTCTGATCCAAATTGGATATCCGACCTCAGTATCCGGGGTATCCGGGCGGATTCAGATATCTGGATAGCAAAAACGGAAGTGGCCTTTAAATTGCTTTGAAAACATTTTTATGGGTATATGAGGCATGTAGCATCATTATTTTTTAAAGGGAAACACTAATTGATGATGTGGGGACTTAAAATCCCCCCCCCCCCCCCAAAAAAAAATAGCTGTCAATTAACATCAGGACTAGGTTCCAGACAGCGGTCGTGCAGCCCACATTGTGTCCAAAGTCCAACCGCACAACTGGGACATGGCAGTTTTCGGCCCAGACACCTTCAAAAAATTACGCAGCAATTGTGTTTTGGGTTAAATATAGGTGGTATCAGTGGCCTGTGGCACCCTGGCGGTGAAAGCAGAAAAGGCAGCAGGAGCAGGAAAATGCAGCAGCAGCAGGTGTAACGTCTGTCTGGAGCATGCCGGACATGGCACTTGGCAGTTGCACATGGCACATGACACTTGGCACGTGGCACTTGGCACGTGGCACTTGGCACGTGCCACGTGACATGTGCCAAGTGTCACCTGCCACGTGCAAAGTGCCATGTGCAAGTGCAAAGTGCCACGTGCAAAGTGCTACCTGCCAAGTGCCACGTGCAAAGTTCCACATTAC
Organism: Hyperolius riggenbachi; assembly: GCF_040937935.1. NCBI lineage: Eukaryota > Metazoa > Chordata > Amphibia > Anura > Hyperoliidae > Hyperolius > Hyperolius riggenbachi. The sequence goes on along the minus strand of NC_090656.1, from coordinate 235,649,207 downwards.
ACGTGCCAAGGGCCACGTGCCAAGTGACAGTCAGACAGCAGAGGAGAAAACACTAACTGTCCCACTGGCACTGCTCAGCAGCACAGCAGTTCTGTAGTAAGCTAACACAGGAGTACTACCACTCTAACAACTACTAGCACTGACTGCAGTACTACAGTACTAACTACACAATAACACAGTAATCCTATTACCTAATCCCTAACCTAACCTATACTGTAGCTAGCTAAGGCTAATAGCTGACCAGCAGGCAGCAGCTGGCCTGGTGGTCTGTGCACTAGAGTTGGGCCGAACCTCCGATTTTAGGTTCGCGAACCGGGTTCGCGAACTTTCGCGGAAGGTTCGGTTCGCGTTAAAGTTCGCGAACCGCAATAGACTTCAATGGGGATGCGAACTTTGAAAAAAAAAAAAATTATGCTGGCCACAAAAGTGATGGAAAAGATGTTTCAAGGGGTCTAACACCTGGAGGGGGGCATGGCGGAGTGGGATACACGCCAAAAGTCACCGGGAAAAATCTGGATTTGACGCAAAGCAGCGTTTTAAGGGCAGAAATCACATTGAATGCTAAATGACAGGCCTAAAGTGCTTTAAAACATCTTGCATGTGTATACATCAATCAGGGAGTGTAATTAAGGTACTGCTTCACACTGACACACCAAACTCCACTGAACAGAACAGGTATGCAGTGGCGGGTTCACTGAACAGAACAGGTATGCAGTGGCGGGTCCACTGAACAGGTATACAGTGGCGGGTCCACTGAACAGAACAGGTATGCAGTGGCGGGTTCACTAAACAGGTATACAGTGGCGGGTCCACTGAACAGAACAGGTATGCAGTGGCGGGTTCACTGAACAGAACAGGTATGCAGTGGCGGGTCCACTGAACAGGTATACAGTGGCGGGTCCACTGAACAGAACAGGTATGCAGTGGCGGGTTCACTAAACAGGTATACAGTGGCGGGTCCACTGAACAGAACAGGTATGCAGTGGTGGGTTCACAGAACAGGTATGCAGTGGCAGGATCAATGAACAGGTATGCAGTGGCAGGATCACTGAACAGGTATGCAGTGGCAGGATCAATGAACAGGTATGCAGTGGCAGGATCAATGAACAGGTATGCAGTGGCAGGATCAATGAACAGGTATGCAGTGGCAGGATCAATGAACAGGTATGCAGTGGCAGGATCACTGAACAGGTATGCAGTGGCAGGATCAATGAACAGGTATGCAGTGGCAGGATCAATGAACAGGTATGCAGTGGCAGGATCAATGAACAGGTATGCAGTGGCAGGATCACTGAACAGGTATGCAGTGGCAGGATCAATGAACAGGTATGCAGTGGCAGGATCAATGAACAGGTATGCAGTGGCAGGATCAATGAACAGGTATGCAGTGGCAGGATCAATGAACAGGTATGCAGTGGCAGGATCAATGAACAGGTATGCAGTGGCAGGATCAATGAACAGGTATGCAGTGGCAGGATCACTGAACAGGTATGCAGTGGCAGGATCAATGAACAGGTATGCAGTGGCAGGATCAATGAACAGGTATGCAGTGGCAGGATCAATGAACAGGTATGCAGTGGCAGGATCAATGAACAGGTATGCAGCCAGGGACAAGCTAAGGCTAACTAATCTTTCCCTATGAGAGACTGCAGTAGCTCGCCCTACTCTAACTAATGCAGGCACACGAGTGGCCACGGCCGCCGCTGCCTGCCTATATAAGGGGGGGTGGGGCTCCAGGGGCTAGTGTAGCCTAATTGGCTACACTGGGCCTGCTGACTGTGATGTAGAGGGTCAAAGTTGACCCTCAGTGCATTATGGGGCGAACCGCAATGGGGCGAACTTTTCCGCAATAAAGTTCGCGTGCGGTACCCGCACGCGAACCACCTAGGTTCGCCGGCGAACCGTTCGGCCCAACTCTACTGTGCACAACACACACACAGACACATAGCAGCTGCCTGCAGCAGCCCTGCAGCACAGCACACACTCTGACTGTCACACAATGAAATCAAGCTAATTAACAATTAGCTAATTAACAACAATAGTGTATTGATAGTGAAGGGGTTAATCACTGAACAGCTTTAGGTTTATCATTGTATACAGCACTTGCTAGGCCAGCAGCACTGGAGCATGTCTCTCAGTAAGCATTCACAAGCAAGGATGAGATTTCTCGTCATGGCAGCCCTCCTTATTATACAGGGGGCTGGCCAGGGTTCCTTTCTGTGATTGGGTGCTTCGGGATTAGGCTGGGAGCCCTCTGATTGGCTCAATGAGGTTAGTTGGGGCTGGCCAGGGTTCCCCTCTGTGATTGGTTGCTAGGGCTTCTGCTGGGAGCCCTCTGATTGGCTCAATGGCGTCCTGGACGTCATCTACTTAGTTACAGTTTCTCAATAGTCGGATTTCTGCGGATATCTGCTGCAGATTCACTCACGGCCGCATCCACCCGCAGCCGCGTCTCATCTCCTCCAATACACTTCTTCATCGGGAGATGCGGAAGTGACGCGATGCGGCTAGGTAGCCACATTCGCTTCACTTTGCAGTGGAAACCGGCCCTTACCCGGATATCCGGAATCTGGATGAGCAGCACTGTTGAACAGAACAATAGCAAGAGATTTTTTTAGGTGTTTCACAAGAAAAGTTGTGAGAGCCTAAAAGACCGCTGTTGAGTGTGTGCATGGTGATTTAGTTACAGAATTTTACAGCAAGGCCTAACTAGTCCTGGTCCTATCTAAAGCCATTGTCTCAATAAGTAAACAAGGCTAAAGAAAAATCAGCATGTGTCCCCAACAGCTATCTTTTTGAAGCAGCACTAATAAAAGATATCATTTACAACAGCGAACATCCAAACAGACAAGACATGGCATATTACAGGTTTGCTACGGGCAGGACCTGTAGCAGTGAAAGCTCTGTGCTACTGCGCAGGAAAGGCCATGCTTACGTGGATGCAGCATGTCAACTCTGTTGCCTGAAGTAGAGCATGGTCCGGATGTCCCCCTTAGGTAAGTATGTGAATTTTACCCTAAGGTTCACTTCGGGTTTTCTTTTAAAACATACAAAAATGCATCAAACCTTGGATATCAATGTATGTAAAGATGGTTAAATAGCCACCCAAATGTTGGTTTCCTAATGTTATAGGAATACAGAGGTGTCAAAAGAATAAAAGTATCTAAAAAGTTTAAAAATAGGAGAAATAGGAGTGGTTGAATTATCTCCTTGAAGCAATGAACAAAGAAATAGAAGGATCTGAAAAATACAGCCCCACTAATGTAGAAAATACATCTTAATTCATATCCAAGGTAAACAAACATCTAAAAACAATTAAAATCTAAGTAAAGGGTGACACGCTGATATGTAACAATAAATGTAAGTCAACACTTGGATGTTTGATTTTAGGATTGCTTAATAGCAATATTGTGCAATATATTTACTGTGGAGCATATTTTGAAAACTTTGCGTATTGAGTCTCTTGTGCTATTTAGATGCCATATAACATAATTACATAAATAACTCCTACTCAATTACCAGTATTGGATGAGTTGATGGGTTTCATTGATGGGTTTCATTATATGTTGTGACTTACATTTATTGTTACATATCAGCGTACCACCCTTTACTTGGATTTTAATTGTTTTTAAATGATTGTTTACCTTGGATATGAATAGAGATGTATTTTCTACATTATCATAGTGTTGCTGTATTTTTCATATCCTTCTTTTTCTTTGTTCATCGCGTATACATTATTGGATCTGTTCTCCCGTCTTTATATGAATATCATTTTTTGATTGGCGTTTGGTTGCTGACCCTACTCCCTTGTTGCCTTTACCTCCTCCAAGCAGACACAAGATAATACAGATGTAATATCAATTAAGCAGTTTATTAAGCAGTTTACTTATACACTCCACAAGATCATACAATACAATGTGTTTCGCAGGATTGACCCCGCTTCTTCAGGCAATAAGGGTGGAGCATATACTGTAGGTTGAAGACAGAAGTGAGGCTCGCATAAGAACATCGAGAAAGGGAGTGGGAGAAGGTGGGAGAGAGGAGGGGGGTGGAGGGGAAAAAATGGGAAAAATACATAAAGAACATGAGGGAGGGGTTTTGTTGTGGGGGGGGGGGGAGTGGGGTGGAGTACATACATCAGGTGTAGCATGGCAGTGTAGCTTGCAAATTTTCACCAAAGCAATCTCCACATCGAAAATGGCATTTTTTACTCCAAAACAATTTCGCAAAAAAAAAAATAATGTCTTCAATTTTCACGCTTTCACGTCCACAGCACAAATGCAATTAAGTATTTTGTTGTGAAAACGCATCAAAATGTTTACCGCAAAAAACATCAAAAACCATCATCATTATTTTAGTGAGAACTAAAAAGAAAAAAGAACACTAACATTTTCACTAGAGATGGGACGACGAATCCGGCGAATCCACGAATCCCTCGAATATTGGGAAATATTCGATATTCGTGGATTCGAATCCCGACGCCATTTTCCACTTTACGAATCCGCCGAATCCCGACGCTGCATCGCCGCGCATCCGCCGCTCGCACTCGTCCTCCTCCGACCCGCGCCTCCTCCGACCGCCCCGCGCCTCCTCCGCCCGGCCGCCCGCATACTTTGTATCAACTCACCCGTCCAGTGGAGCGCAGACAGAGCGGCAGACCTCTCGCTGACTTCCTGGTTCCCTCTAGTGACGGCTTTTACAATGACGTCATCAGTAAAAGCCGGTCCGGCCACTAGAGGGAACCGAGAAGTAAGGACGAGGTCTGCCGCTCTGTCTGCGCTCCACTGGACATGTGAGTTGACTTGACACTTATGCAGGGGTGAGCGAGGAGGCACGGGGGACGGAGGAGGCCATGGGGGTGAGCGGAGGAGGCACGGGGGGGGGGGGGGAAGCGCTACCTACCTACCTACCTACCTACCTACCTACCTACCTACCACTTTACCTACCTACCTGCCACTATACCTACCTAAAGGCCCCCTATACGTACCTACCTACCTACCGGGCACTATACCTACCTACCTACCTACAGGCCCCTATACCTACCTAAAGGCCCCCTATACTACCTACCTACCACTATACCTACCTACCTACAGGCCCCTATACCTACCTAAAGGCCCCCTATATGTACCTACCTACCTAAAGGCCCCTATACCTACCTAAAGGCCTCTATACCTACCTACCTAAAGGCCCCTATACCTACCTACCTACATACCTACCTACCTAAAGGCCCCTATACCTACCTACCTAAAGGCCCCTATACCTACCTACCTACATACCTACCTATACTTAAGGCCTTATACCCTGCTACCTATACTGAAGGTCCCTTTAACTACCTACCTACCTACAGGACACTATACCTACCTACCTACCGGCCACTATACCTACCTACCTACCTACAGGCCACTATACCTACCTAAAGGCCCCCTATACGTACCTACCTACCTACCTACCTAAAGGCCCCTATACCTACCTACCTACCTAAAGGCCCCTATACTTACCTACCTACCTACCTAAAGGCCCCTATACCTACCTACAGGCCTCTATACCTACCTACCTACTTAAAGGCCCCCTATACGTGCCTACCTACCTAAAGGCCCCTATACCTACCTACCTAAAGGCCCCTATACCTACCTACCTAAAGGCCCCTATACCTACCTACCTACATACCTACCTATACTTAAGACCCTATACCCTGCTACATATACTGAAGGTCCTTTTAACTACCTACCTACCTACAGGACACTATACCTATCTACCGGCCACTATACTTACCTACCTACCTACAGGCCACTATACCTACCTAAAGGCCCCCTATACATACCTACCTACCTACCTAAAGGCCCCTATACCTACCTACCTAAAGGCCCCTATACCTACCTACCTACATACCTCCCTTTACTTAAGGCCCTATACCCTGCTACCTATACTGAAGGTCCCTTTACCTACCTAAAGGCCCCTATACCCACCTACATACCTACCTATACTTAAGGCCTCTATATACCCTGTTACCTATACTGAAGGCCCTATACCCTGCTACCTATACTGAAGGTCCCTTTACCTACCTAAAGGCCCCTATACCTACCTACATACCTACCTATACTTAAGGCCTCTATATACCCTGCTACCTATACTGAAGGCCCATATACCCTGCTACCTATACTGAAGGCCCCTATACCCTGCTACCTATACTGAAGGCCTATATACCCTGCTACCTATACTGAAGGCCCATATACCCTGCTACCTATACTGAAGGCCCATATACCCTGCTACCTATACTGAAGGCACATATACCTTGCTACCTATACTGAAGGCCTATATACCCTGCTACCTATACTGAAGGCACATATACCCTGCTATCTATACTGAAGGCCCCTATACCCTGCTACCTATACTGAAGGCCCATATACCCTGCTACCTATACTGAAGGCCCATATACCCTGCTACCTATACTGAAGGCACATATACCCTGCTACCTATACTGAAGGCACATATACCCTGCTACCTATACTGAAGGCCTATATACCCTGCTACCTATACTGAAGGCCCATATACCTTTCTACCTATACTGAAGGCCCATATACCTTGCTACCTATACTGAAAGCTACCAATATTGAAGGCACCCATACCTAGCTAGCTATACTGAAGGCACCTTTACCTCGCTACCTATACTGCGGGCAACTATACCACGGATCGCACAATTCGTATGTGCAGGATTCGTTAGATTCGGGATTCGAAAGGTTCGAGATATTCGAGAACCTTTTTAGATTCGGATCCGGATTCGGATTCGAAGAAATTGTGGATTCGTCCCATCCCTAATTTTCACTGATCACTGTAACATGGTGGTAAAACTATACATACATAATTGTATGCGTTTATAACTGTATATACAAAAGGAACATACAGATACATATACATATAGGGCACCTGACCTGCCCCATAAACCACAACTGGTCATGTAGCATACATCACAAGCATAGTAGTCAACACATAGTGAAAAAAACTTTCACAAGGCAGAAAAGTATAGATTTCTTATAGAGAATCTGTACTGTCCGATTTGTACAATAAAAAACATACCAATCGAGTCACTTTGATCTCTTGGATCCCTCTTTGCCGTTTCCGCCGCTCCCAGGCGTGATCCTGGCTTTTAATCGCCAGTTTTAGGCAGTGTTTACAAACATAAAACATGGCCGCCAACCAAGAAGTGATGTTTGTGTATATATATATATGATGTTACAGTACACTACAAGTTTTTATTATATAGTGAATTCTCTGCACTCCAGTCAGTAATTCACACAGTTTCTCAGCATGAGCAGCTCCCCCCCCCCCCCCCCCCCCCCTCAGACAAGCTGAAATTGAAATCAGAGACCTGCCTGTGAGGGATAAACAAAGCACACACACAAAGCCTGCAGGAGGCGTGGAGGGGGAGTGCATAACAGTGGCTGGAAAGTGTAATGGTTAAGGGCTCTGCCTCTGACACAGGAGACCTGGGTTCGAATCTTGGCTCTGCCTGTTCAGTAAGCCAGTGCCTATTTCAGTAAGGAGTTTCTTGGGCAAGTCTCCCTAACACTGCTACTGCCTACTGAGTGCGCTCTAGTGGCTGCCTCGCAAGCGCTTTGAGTCCGACAGGAGAAAGGCACTATACAAATACTGCAATAATGCAATAATAATAACTTCTCCCTATCACAGCCGAGGCAGTGCATTCCTCCCTGGGTCGACAAAGCTTGACAAAGGAAAGAAGATTAGATATATTACAGAGACAGTGCAACTAGAAAAGGCTGCAGTAATCCAGAGCACATTATAACAGGTATAGGAACTTATAGGATAGAAGAAATAAGGCTGAACATGTTGTTACATAGTTTATTTAAGTTTGGTTTGAATGACAGACGGTTTGGTCAAACTAGAAGGTGACTCGAATTTGAACACCAACGTTAGCTTTGACTTATACTGTGGAGCGGCTGTAGCTGGGAGCTACAGGAAGGTTAGAAGACAGCGCTGGAGGCTCGGTAAGTATTTTTTTGCTGTTAGTGCTGTGGTGGGGGGCGAGGTGTGTGCTTTTTCAGCTGGTTGCTCTAACAAGTGATCCCCGATGCCGGATAACGGGGACTTTCCTGTAATAGGATTTTGGCCAATGGCTCTTATCCAATTTTCTTTTTCTTCTAAGTATTCACCTAGGAGATAATTTTTCATCTTCTGTTTAAATTACCTGCAACTTTTCACCACTCTGAAATTGAAAAAGTGCCAAAACGTAGGTGAAAAGGTTCTGTCAGAATTATTCCGAGCATTGCTTGCTGGTGGCTTAACCACTTGAGGACCACAGTGTTAAATCCCCCTAAAGACCAGACCATTTTTAGCTAAATTGGCCATTGCAGCTTTAAGGCCTCGCTGCACGGCCGCACAACTCACACAAGTGATCCCCCTCCCCCTTTGCTCCCCACCAACAGAGCTTTCTGTTGGTGGGGTCTGATCGCCCCCCAGATGTTTATTTATTTTTTTATAAATATTTGTTTCTTTATTTTCGTAATAAATTTGCGTTTTTTTTTCTCTAACACCCTCCCTCTCTCCCCCCGCCAGCCAATCACTGTGATCAGCTGTCATAGGCTTCAGCCTATGAGAGCGGATCACCCCTGAGCCAATGGAGGGGTTAGTCATGTCACACGGCTGTCCCCAGTACAGCGCTGCCTTAGATTGCAGCTATGTACTGGCATAAAAGACAGCGGTTTTGCCATCTAACAGTCTCTTAGCACTGATCGCTGATGGGAGACTGAAGGTGGAGCTCCAGCAACCAAGCCGGGGATGCGCACACATCGGTGCGCGCAACCTCCTGAAAAACACTACCCCAGGACGTTAGGCGGTCCTGGGGGAGCCACCGCATTCACACCTATTGGCGTGATGCAGTCCTGTAGTGCTTAAAAGCACGGTGGCGTAGTGGTTAGCGCTCTCTCCTTGCAGTGGGTCCCCGGTTTGAATCCCAGCCAGGTCAACATCTGCAGTGAGTTTGTATGTTCTCCCCGTGACTGTGTGGGTTTCCTCCGGGCACCCCGGGTTTCCTCCCACATCCCAAAAACATACAGATAAGTTAATTGGCTTCCTCTAAAAAAAATGGCCCTAGACTAAAATATACATGCACTACACGATACATACATAGGCATATAACTATGGTAGGGACTAGATTGTGAGCTCCTTTGAGGGACAGTTAGTGACAAGACAATATATACTCTGTACAGCGCTGAGGAAGATGCTGGTGCTATATAAATACTAAATATTAATAATATTTTTTTGATAATGATAAGGTGTCAAATTATCACGTAGGAGAAAACAGTAAATTGAATATGGTCCATGGTGTGCAGAAAACACATGCAGAAAGATGCACACAGAAAACTGATAGACTCCTGTGAATCCTGCCTAATGGCCAATTTCGGCCATCCCTGACATGGCACAACACTCTAATGCAGCATCATTTTGAGTGTCAATACAAAATGTCTTTTAATGCCGGTGAAGTGAGGATGGTCGGAAATGCCGATTTCCAATTCCACGGAAATTCAGCTTTCTGCCAATGCAGATTAGCAGATTCTGTGTTCAGATTTCCAATTCCAGTTCCAATTTCTGAGGAGTCTTTTTTTTTTTTATCATTTTTTAGCATTCTCTGATTGGCTAAATACGCCTAAGTCGACTCTGCATCCAATGCTTCTGAGTTCTGTGATTCGGCTAAAATTACCAAGTGGTGGTCTTACCTTTTCTGATGAGTTTTTTTTGGGGGGAGGGGGGGGGGTTAATTTTTTGCATTCTCTTGCAAAACACTTTTGAGTTGACTCTGCATTCTCTGATTGGTCTGTGATTGGGCCTAAATTACCGGGTTGCGGTAATGTGCTATTTCCGCAGAAATCTAATTTCCGATCGAAAATGCAAAAACTTTAATGCCGCAAAATCCGAATGAGCATCCCTAGTTACACTTACATTCTTCAGTAAGTCCTCTTTTCATTTCTGCCAGTAAATGTTTGGGTTTCGGGTCAGAGGTCAGAGTTCTGACATTGATTCCTCTGCAGAACTGTTGGATGTGATGATGAGTCATATCTGGAGTCACCGGGTCACCCAAGTCTCTTCCACATGATCTCTCTGTTTTAAGAACAGCAGATAGAAATATCTTGGAAGTTGGAAAAGGTGTCCCTTTCGGCTCATTCCTATGATTTCTCTATTTCCTCTTGGTGGTGAAGGTTGCGTCTGGGGACTTGGAGCGACACATGTTCAGTGAGATTGTGTTGAATCAGCGATATAAAAATTCTGGAGTCTGATCCCTCAGGAGGTAGCCTGCAAATTGTGAACATTGATTAGTTCCACGTGTTCGTCGGACAGCAGATAAATCACATTGTTCAGAGTGTATGTCACACGGAGCTTTCATTAATACTGACTGCATAGTCTGGGGAGAGAAGGGACCTGTATAATCACAGCAGTACTAAGTACTTGCATCACTAAATAAATAGAAATATTAACTTATATTGTACGTTCCAACAGTGGCAAGGGTGTAACACCGGGCTTCATTCTAGTACTGTCATTTTACTGTTAGCATACTGCTGGGTTAAAGGGGAACCCGGCGACGTCTTATGGAATTAGGCATTTATGTGTAGATTTCTGGGAAGATCTGCTTGTACAGTGCATGAACTTATATACAACATGCTTTCACTGTTATCTATATCTTACTCTGTAACAAAACAGGATAAATAATAATAATAATAATATTAATCTCCTCATTAATTTAAATAGAAATAAAGTCAGGCGTGAGACGAAATTTCACGTTTTCATAATCACAAAACAAAATTTGCAATTACATCACAAAATTGTAATTCGCAATTATCAGAAAGATCGCAATTCGGAATTTTGTAATTTGGAATTTTGTGTTGTAATTTTTATGTTAAATCGCAATTTTTGATGTTTCATTCATAATTCAGTAATTTGTCATAATTATGAAAATTACGGAAAATGGAAATTGTAACTCTGTTTTACCAGAGATTGCAGGTAACACGAAATTGCAATTTCATGTTCTACATGGAAATTCGTCCCAAAAACGTTTGTAATTATAGAAACAAGGGTACTAATGGAAAAATTGTGTATAGTCGTAATTACACTAAATTTCTCATAATTCTTTTGTGATTACAATTTTTCCAGTATGATTGTATTTAGAAAAATTACCTGCAATTTTGTGAAATCGTAATTACACATTACGATCATCACTGAATAAAGTATATCTAAAGAAATGCAAGGTATGGTCAGTTTTACACATTTTTTTCTTTTCAACACCTCTCTCCCACCTTGGCAAACAACAACATAAAACACAGCCTTGTATGCTAATGTAAAATGGCTGTTCCATTTGGACGTAGCTCCTTTGACCGCATTTCAACTAGAGAGGACACTTAGAAACAGGAGTCTACAGGAACCTTCTCATTCCCGCCACTCGCTGGTGCATAGCTTGAGTGTTGGCTCTCTACCTCTGCTGAGGTAGAAAACAAGGAACACAAACATTTATATTGCGCTTTTTTCCTGGCGGACTCAAAGCGCCAGAGCTGCAGCCAATAGGACATGCTCTATAGGCAGTAGCAGTAGGGAGACTTGCCCAAGGTCTCCTACTGTATGGTGCTGGCATACTGAACAGGCAGAGCCAAGATTCGAACCCAGGTCTCCTGTGTCAGAGGCAGAGCCCTTAACCATTACACCATCCAGCCACAAACATCTCAAACATCTCAAAGAAGATTCAAATGTTTGTAGTTGCCCAGATGGATATTTTTTGAAAAAACAAGGTGAAAAGAAACCACCAGACCCAGGGAAGGAGGAGAGAAAAATAAATCACAGAGCAACATGGTGATCCAATTCCGAACATAGCAGGAGTGTTTCCGTAGAACAGGAGGATCTTTACCAAATATCTCTTCCCTAATACAGGAACGTCATCAATTGATGACTGTAATCTGCTAATTACAATGAACTCCTAGCCGACCGCTCCATGCCAAGTGGTGTGAACGCGGTGGTAGCCCCCGGACCGCTCAATGCCAATTGGTGTGAACGCGGTAATAGCCCCCGGACCGCTCAATGCCAATTGGTGTGAAGTCCTGGGGCAGGGTTTTTCAGGAGATTGTGCACACTGATGCACATGCATCTCAATTTGAATGAGGCAATCGCCACTAGGAGACTGTTAGATGGCAAAACCACCATCTGTTTACATTGTACAGCGCTGCAATCTACTGCAGCGCTGTACTGGGGTCAGCCGTGACACCTGGCTGTCCCCCTAGGTGGCTCAGAGAGTGATCAGCTCTCATAGTCTGATGTCTATGAGAGCTGATCGCTGGGATCGGCTGGAAGGGGGAGGGAGGGGATAAAAAAATAATACATTTTTTAAAAATGTATTAAGAAAACAAAAACAACAAATCAATAAAGAAGAAAATAAACAAACATCCCAGCAGGAATCAGAGCCCACCAACAGAAAGCTCTGTTGGTGGGTGGGAAAAGGGCTGGGGATCACTTGTGTGCTGAGTTGCACGGCCCTGTAGCGAGCCCTTAAAGCTGCAGTGGCCTAAATTGTAAAAAATATCCTGGTCACTAGGGGGGTGTAAGCCTATAGTCCTGAAGTGGTTAATTACGACCATACAAAATTACGATTTGGAAATTCAATTCATTTTGTGTAATCCATTAATAGTTTTGTGTAATTTTTGCATAATTTTGCACCAACTTTAGCTGTTAATCGCAAAGTCCTTTGTCACCAAAATTGCTAAAAATGTTTAAGACCTTGTCATTTTTAAGAAAATTGATTTTAAAAATGCAAAGTAAATATAGTTTTTAAACTGAGAAAAATTAATTTAAAATAAAATTTCTCAAAAACTAAAAGGTCTTTTTGAAAAAAAAATTGTGCCTTGTTCCCACAATTCTCCTTAACATACATAGCAATTTTGGTGATGGTTGCATGTATGGGAACTTTGCTATTAACTGCTAAAGTTGGCACAAAATTACGCAAAAATGACACGAAAATGCAAAGTTGTGGTTGCTGACTGCATTTACATATAAAATTATTTAAATATTTTTTTCAAAAACTCTCAACGATTTTGCATCATAATTGCAAATTACAATGCAAAATTACGAGTATGCAAAATTTGTGCTCATCGCTATTAAGGACAACTATGAAAGTTAACTAAAATTCTAAATACCACATATATTTCCAGTAATTACTAGCAAAAAAGCAATGCAAAGACGTTTTTTCACCTTTTCATGTGTGTGAAGAAAATATGACATTTACTGTACATAGTAGACAACAGTTCTCACTATGTGCATTACTATGGAGGACTGTGCCCAGCACATCCAGCATACAGAAACAGTCCTCGCTGGCTCTAAGGGCTCAAACCCTCTAGCAGCCTTTTCTAAGTGCTAGTGATTTGAAAAAGTTCTTGCTAATGCAATGCTATAGGGGATTTTTATACAATCACATCACTTAAAGCAGACCCAAACCAAACATTTTTTTTAATAAAAAATATTTAGTTGCACCACTCTGACACATACAAAGATTAATAAACACTCCTTCAAGCCTATGAGCATTTCAGTGCATGCTTTTCACCCTTCTCTTTTCATAACTAGGGTTATACTGGGGGCAGCCATTAGCAATTCCTCCATTGCCGGACACCATCTACTCCACCAGTTTGCCGGAAAAATCCCGGCAATTTGAAAGGAAGGGAGGGATTCCTCCAATAAATGTAAAATATTTTATATTTGTCATCATGCAGCTGAAAAAAGGCTGCTATTTATTATTATAATTTAGAAAATAGATTTTATTTCTGAAATCTTGTATTTTTAATTTGGGTCCACTTTAAGTGGGATCACACCCATAGCATTACATTAGCAAGAGCTTTTCAAATCCCAACTGCTTAGTGGCTGCTTTGTAACGTACTGCTAGTGGGTTCTAGACCTAATACTGTACCTTGAATCTGTTCAGAATAATAGGAAGCAGAAATATAGCTTCAAAAGTGTCTAAATAATCATCAGCTGCAGCTCCGTGTTCCTCTTTGTGGGTCTCTCTTTGTCACACAGTGTAAAGTAAACAGTTTAAAGCCAGGTTACAGAGCAGCTCTTCCTCCTCCCCCGATGCCGACACAAATTGTTATACAACAGCTGGTAAGCAGGGCTTTTCTTTTCACACAGGCTGTACTGAGAGACCTCTGAAAAAGCATTTTATTGTTGCTGGCTAAAAGCTCTATAGTTATGTGGGGTTTACAGAAAACCAATTTCTTTGATAGTTGTTCTTTAAGTCAACGTCCCGAGGATCCAATACCTTAACGCAGGCAAAGCAAGCTGGTGTATGCAGTCCAGGGTAGGACACGTCGCAAAGATATGCACATGGGGATACAGCGCAACACCTGGATAGATGCTTGATACTACATGGACATACTTAGGGAGACGGGGTAACACCTGGATAGATGCTTGATACTACATAGAATACTTGGGGAGACAGCGCAATGCCTAGATAGATATTTGATACTACATGGACATACTTTGGGAGACTGCATAACACCTGGATAGATGCTTGATACTACATGGACATACTTTGGGAGACTGCATAACACCTGGATAGATGCTTGATACTACATGGACATACTTGGGGAGACTGCATAACACCTGGATAGATGCTTGATACTACATGGACATACTTTGGGAGACTGCATAACACCTGGATAGATGCTTGATACTACATGGACATACTTTGGGAGACTGCATAACACCTGGATAGATGCTTGATACTACATGGACATACTTTGGGAGACTGCATAACACCTGGATAGATACTTGATACTACATGGACATACTTTGGGAGACTGCATAACACCTGGATAGATGCTTGATACTACATGGACATACTTTGGGAGACTGCATAACACCTGGATAGATGCTTGATACTACATGGACATACTTGGGGAGACTGCATAACACCTGGATAGATGCTTGATACTACATGGACATACTTGGGGAGACTGCATAACACCTGGATAGATGCTTGATACTACATGGACATACTTGGGGAGACTGCATAACACCTGGATAGATGCTGTAACGAAAAATCTGCAACGCCGGATGGATTGCGGAAATATGGTCGCATCCAGTCCGGCAAGCGGACCTTCCAACGCGGGATGCGGAAATTCGTCCGCATCCGCTGCGCACACCCGTCCGAGCACTCTGCTCCAAACTCACCAACATGCTGTTCACCAGGGTTCTGCCATCTTGCCTCTAGGGGGTGCGGCCGCACACCAGACACGCCTTTATACTCTTAGAAAGCGTGTCAGCTGACCTGGAGGTCAGCTGACATTTTAGCCTGCTCTGATTGGTTGCTGCCTGGGGTGGAGACTTCTCTCCCAGGCAGTATATAAGGAAGTGCTTTTCAGTCACACTTTGTCTGTGTTTGCGATACCCTGTGTCAGCACTCAGACCTTAGACTAGATCCCAGGTGTTGAAACCAAGGACTTCACACCTAGACTAGGAGATTATTATTATTGTTATTGATTCTCTGTGTATGATTCTGTGCCTGTCTTGACTTCTCTTCTGCTTCCTGATTCTGTACTCTGCCAGCCCGTACCGTTAACGACTATTGGCTTGGTTCCTGACTATTCTCTCGTCTCACGTCTCTGTACTGTTGCCGCCTGTACTGTTGCCGAACCTCTTTCTGTCTGACCTTGCTCCCTTCAGTGGAACGTCTCCTACTGTTGGGTTATTATCTGAGGCTTGCCTCCCTGAGACGCCGGCCCTAGCAGACCGTTACTGCCAGAGGCCGAGATTCCTCCACTGCCACTTTGGGGGATCTCACACACGGGGTTCCCATTCAGAGGTAACCACACCTCTGAGGAATTGCCGTGTGGTGGATATTTCCACAACTTTGTGAATATTTACTGCTTTGTATATTTTCATGTTGTTCGTGTGTCCACTGCTTTACATCTACCCGCATTATTAGCAATTCCGCAGATTGCTATATAATCGGGTCTATCCTTGTATTATTGGCGATACTGCGGATCCCCAATAATCAAGGTTCGGGGTGTGACACTGGTCTGAGTAGATCATTTCAGGCACTTACTGTGTTAGTGAGCCTTCCGTTGATTTACCATCAGGAAGATACTTACTATTTCACTCTAACATATCTGCATTAGTGGTGATTCTGTATATCACCACTTAATCAGATATTTGTGCCTCTTGCTGACACCAATCGTTACAGAAACACAGACCATAAAGAAGTAAGATGGAGGGGGTGATAAACCAGCTTCAGACTGTAAGGGCAGAGTTAGAACAGCTGAAGATTACTGTAACTGCACAGCAGGCTCAGATTACTCAGTTAAATGAGACTGTCCAAAGGTTGCAATCACCACTTAACGTTCTACCTCCCCCGGCTCTTAGCGAGCCTAAAATGAACATTCCTGAGAAATTTTCAGGCACAAGGTCAGATTTCCAGAATTTCCGTCACAGAGTGCTGTCTTACTTTGAGATGAAACCTGTGTCCTCGGGAACCGAGGCTCAGAAGGTCACTCTTATCAAGACTCTATTGCATGCAGATTCCCAGACGTGGGCTTATGGCTTACCTGATGAGCATCCTGCTCTGTCTTCTGTCCAGGAGTTTTTTAAGGCCATGGCGGTCATCTACGATGATCCAGATAGTGCCGCCACGGCCGAACGTAAGCTCAAAAACCTTCGACAAGAACGCAGTACTGCTGAGGAGTATGCGTCAGAGTTTAGGAAGTGGGCTGTGTCCTCTAGATGGGAGCGATATGCACTCTTGGATAGATACCTAGATGGGTTGTCAGAAGCAGTAACTGACGTGATGGTTAGTCATCCGGAACCCAAAGATCTAGATGAGGCTATTACGCTGTCTATTAAAATAGATAGGCGTCTGAGGTACAACAAGAAGGGCAGGTACCCCATGTACTCTAGGACTTCTGGGGCCAGTAGCTCGGCAGCAGTTGAGACTGAGGAGCCGATGCAGTTAGGCCACGGGCGCCTCACGGAGGCGGAAAGGTCAAGAAGACGCAGAGAGGGTCTTTGCATGTACTGCGGGGAAAAGGGCCACATTGCACAAAACTGTGGTAGGAAGTCGGGAAACTCCTCGGCTTAGGTGTGGTAGGGGGTACCACCCTAAGCGGAATTGTTTTACCTCCAAAACAAGAAAAAATTTTATTGCCCTGTTCCCTAAATTGGGAAGGGAAGAACTTTCCTACCACAGCATTTGTAGATTCCGGGTCAACAGCTAACTTTTTAGATTTAAGCTTTGCTTTAAGTTTAAATATCCCTGTACTTCCGGTAGGAAGACATTTATATGTTACAGCGATTGATGACACTCCTTTGCAAGGAAAGTCCCCACTGTGTCAGACACCTCCCCTCTCGCTGCAAGTGGGAGCTCTGCACAGGGAGGTCATACAGTTTTTCGTTTTAAAGATGTCTACCTCCACGGTGATACTAGGGTTGCCCTGGTTACGATTACATTCTCCTCAGTTTGATTGGGGGAATGGGCAGTTGACTACTTGGTCGCCTTATTGTACACAACATTGTTTACAGAATGTAGTTTTGGGTTCTACTAAGATTCAAGTGGAAGGAGTACCTCCACAATATCAGGAATATGCTGATGTCTTTTGTCCTAGGGCAGCAGATCAATTACCCCCCCATAGACCTTTTGATTGCCCAATAGATTTGAAACCAGGAACCATGCCACCCAGGGGCCACCTATACAACCTCTCGTCCCCGGAAAAATTGGCCATGGACGAGTACATTCAGGAGAATTTGCAGAAGGGTTTCATCCGCCCTTCAAGATCTCCTGCAGGAGCGGGATTCTTTTTCGTTCAGAAAAAAGATGGTGGTTTGCGCCCCTGTATTGACTACAGGGGTCTAAATAAGATCACGATTAAGAATCGGTATCCACTACCGCTAATCGACGATTTATTTACACAGGTTCCCGGGGCTTCTGTTTTCACTAAGTTGGATCTAAGGGGGGCCTACAATTTGATCCGTATCAGGGAGGAAGATGAATGGAAGACGGCATTCAACACTCCCAAGGGGCATTACGAATACTTGGTGATGCCCTTTGGGTTGTGTAACGCTCCTGCAGTTTTTCAGGAGTTCGTCAACGAGATTTTTAGGGAGGTACTGGGTCGCTTTGTAATCGTCTACTTAGATGATATCTTAATATTTTCTAAAAATATCACGGAACACCGCCAACATGTGAAGTATGTGTTACAAAGACTCAGGGAGAATCAATTGTTTGCGAAATTAGAGAAATGTGTTTTTGAGGTAAAGGAGATTGCCTTTCTTGGTTACATTATCTCTACATCAGGGTTGTCCATGGATCCCAAAAAGGTCTCTGCTGTAAGGGATTGGCCACAACCATCTGGGCTTAAAGCACTACAGAGATTCTTGGGATTCGCAAATTATTATAGAAAATTTATCAAGGGGTTCTCTTCGGTGGTGTCTCCGCTTACTAATTTGACAAAAAAAGGGGCTGATGCCACTCATTGGTCAGAAGAAGCAGTTGTGGCATTTTCCTCTCTGAAAGAGGCATTCTGTTCTGCTCCCATATTACGTCATGTAGATGTTGCTTACCCATTTATAGTGGAGGTGGATGCCTCGGAGGTTGGAGTAGGAGCAGTATTGTCTCAACGTTCAGGACTTCAGGGCAAGCTTCATCCCTGTGCTTTTTTTTCCAGAAAATTCTCTCCTGCCCAGAGAAATTATGATGTTGGAAACAGGGAATTATTAGCCATCAAGCTTGCTTTTGAGGAGTGGCGCCACTGGTTAGAGGGGGCGGAGCATGTAATTACTGTGTACACGGATCATAAAAATTTACAGTACATTGAAAAAGCTAAAAGACTCACCCCCAGACAGGCTAGATGGGCTCTCTTTTTCTGCCGTTTTAATTTTATAATTACATTCACACCAGGGAGTAAGAACGTTAAAGCGGACGCCCTTTCTCGTTGTTTTGAACCTGAAACTTCTCCATCTCCTTCCTCAGAAAGTATTCTGTCGAAAGAGATCATCCTGGCAGCCACTGAGATAGTTGAAGACCTTCCTAGCCTCTTAAGTCCTTTTCAATTAGAAGTGCCAGAAGGGAAACCAAGAGGGGTTCTTTATGTCCCTTGTACTTTACGTCCCAAAGTGCTGCAGTTGTTTCATGGACACAAGAATGCTGGACACCCTGGCATTACCCGAACCCAAGAATTGTTGTGTAGATCTGTCTGGTGGCCATCTCTACAACAAGATTGCAAGGAATTTGTTAAGACCTGTACCGTCTGTGCCAGGAGCAAACCCTCCCGACTGGCTCCAGTTGGAACTTTGCAGTCTCTGCCCTCCCCTCAGGAGCCATGGACACATATTTCCATGGACTTCGTGGGAGAACTTCCAGATTCCAATGGAAAGACTGTCATATGGGTGGTCACAGACAGATTCAGTAAGATGGCCCACTTTGTGCCTTTGAGTGGTTTCCCTACTGCTCAAAAATTAGCAGATCTTTTTATTCAAAATATCTTTAAATTACACGGCATTCCAGAGAATGTTGTCTCAGACAGAGGGGTCCAGTTTGTCTCTAGGTTCTGGCGGGCCTTCTGTAAGGGGATGGGTATGTCGTTGTCCTTTTCATCAGGTTACCATCCACAGACCAACGGCCAGACAGAGAGGACCAATCAATCTTTGGAACAGTTCCTGAGATGTTATGTGGCGGACGCCCAACACCAGTGGGCGGAGTTTCTACCATTTGCTGAGTTCGCACATAACAATCTCAGGAATGAGTCCTCTGGTTATGCGCCTTTTCAAATTGTCAATGGGAAATCTCCCAAATTTTCTCCTTTGCCAGTGTCGACCTCTCCATTCCCTGTCCTGGAGGAGTGGCAGGAATCTTTCAAGAGGATTTGGGCTAATGTCGGAGAAAATTTAAAAAAGGCTTTCATCATACAGAAGAGGCAGGCAGATAAGAGACGGTCTGCGGAGTGGGAGTTTAAACCAGGAGACAGAGTTTGGATATCAACTCGTCATATAGCTCTGAGGCAGCCATCCGCGAAACTGGGGCCCAGGTATATTGGACCATATCCAATTTCCGAAAGGGTTAATCGTGTTACTTACAGAGTCAGGTTACCGCAGTCTCTAAAGGTGGGGAAAGCCTTTCATGTGTCACTCCTGAAACCAGCTGTTCAGGTGGATTCCCCCCCTCCTCACCCTGTCATGGTTGATGGTGAGCCTGAATGGGAGGTTGAGGAGATCTTGGACTCCAGACGAGTTCAGGGTTCAGTGCAGTATTTGGTGCATTGGAGAGGGTACGGTCTAGAGGAAAGATCCTGGGTCAAAGCAGGTGATTTACATGCTGATAAACTTAGGAGACGGTTCCATGAGCTCCATCCTGACAGGCCAGGTGGGACGTGTCCGGAGTCCACGCCTAGAGGGAGGGGTACTGTAACGAAAAATCTGCAACGCCGGATGGATTGCGGAAATATGGTCGCATCCAGTCCGGCAAGCGGACCTTCCAACGCGGGATGCGGAAATTCGTCCGCATCCGCTGCGCACACCCGTCCGAGCACTCTGCTCCAAACTCACCAACATGCTGTTCACCAGGGTTCTGCCATCTTGCCTCTAGGGGGTGCGGCCGCACACCAGACACGCCTTTATACTCTTAGAAAGCGTGTCAGCTGACCTGGAGGTCAGCTGACATTTTAGCCTGCTCTGATTGGTTGCTGCCTGGGGTGGAGACTTCTCTCCCAGGCAGTATATAAGGAAGTGCTTTTCAGTCACACTTTGTCTGTGTTTGCGATACCCTGTGTCAGCACTCAGACCTTAGACTAGATCCCAGGTGTTGAAACCAAGGACTTCACACCTAGACTAGGAGATTATTATTATTGTTATTGATTCTCTGTGTATGATTCTGTGCCTGTCTTGACTTCTCTTCTGCTTCCTGATTCTGTACTCTGCCAGCCCGTACCGTTAACGACTATTGGCTTGGTTCCTGACTATTCTCTCGTCTCACGTCTCTGTACTGTTGCCGCCTGTACTGTTGCCGAACCTCTTTCTGTCTGACCTTGCTCCCTTCAGTGGAACGTCTCCTACTGTTGGGTTATTATCTGAGGCTTGCCTCCCTGAGACGCCGGCCCTAGCAGACCGTTACTGCCAGAGGCCGAGATTCCTCCACTGCCACTTTGGGGGATCTCACACACGGGGTTCCCATTCAGAGGTAACCACACCTCTGAGGAATTGCCGTGTGGTGGATATTTCCACAACTTTGTGAATATTTACTGCTTTGTATATTTTCATGTTGTTCGTGTGTCCACTGCTTTACATCTACCCGCATTATTAGCAATTCCGCAGATTGCTATATAATCGGGTCTATCCTTGTATTATTGGCGATACTGCGGATCCCCAATAATCAAGGTTCGGGGTGTGACACTGGTCTGAGTAGATCATTTCAGGCACTTACTGTGTTAGTGAGCCTTCCGTTGATTTACCATCAGGAAGATACTTACTATTTCACTCTAACATATCTGCATTAGTGGTGATTCTGTATATCACCACTTAATCAGATATTTGTGCCTCTTGCTGACACCAATCGTTACAGATGCTTGATACTACATGGACATACTTTGGGAGACTGCATAACACCTGGATAGATTCTTGATACTACATGGACATACTTGGGGAGACTGCATAACACCTGGATAGATGCTTGATACTACATGGACATACTTGGGAAGACTGCATAACACCTGGATAGATGCTTGATACTACATGGACATACTTTGGGAGACTGCATAACACCTGGATAGATGCTTGATACTACATGGACATACTTGGGGAGACTGCATAACACCTGGATAGATGCTTGATACTACATGGACATACTTGGGGAGACTGCATAACACCTGGATAGATGCTTGATACTACATGGACATACTTTGGGAGACTGCATAACACCTGGATAGATGCTTGATACTACATGGACATACTTTGGGAGACTGCATAACACCTGGATAGATGCTTGATACTACATGGACATACTTGGGGAGACTGCATAACACCTGGATAGATGCTTGATACTACATGGACATACTTTGGGAGACTGCATAACACCTGGATAGATACTTGATACTACATGGACATACTTGAACTACTTAATTTGGCATTTATCATGTCACTGTGAAAAGAACTGGGATCGTCATTCTTCCCCTTTGTGCTGTTATATGGTAGCATTACCTGAAGCTCCTTACCTGTATCTGCATAATATTGTACACTGCACCGCTGCCACATCATTGGCTTATTAGATAATTGCTTGAATGATCAGGCGTTCCGAATAATGCACTCAGTGGAATGTTCTCCTTGTAATTGTTCATCAAAGGTCATATTTCCAGCATCATACTGCAGGGATATAGCAATTCTCTCCCCCTGCTGATAGGTTAATACCAATGTTCCTTTCTGTGAGCACACATTTATTTTGTTCATCCTCTCCAGCTGTCGGAGGTGTCAATGACCTCCCCCGTTTAGTAATACAGAAGTTCTGAATTTCATTGTCTTCAGGGCCTCGAGTCACATGGGCCGTGTGGACGCTGACAGAAGTACTTAATAACAATAATTATGTTCTGTTGGGTCCCTCACAAGGGATCGTCTTCACCCTTTGAGGGAAATTAATGATACATATTCGTACCTAGCTGTACACTGGCCATATGGTGAAAACAGTAATTACGGGATACTTACATGTCCTTTTAGCAAATAAGATAGTACAGCGTTGGGTAAAGACACGGCTCTGTAAAGAGTATGTTAAATAGCATCTAAATCGGCCTTAAAAAAATGAAAGTGTATCTAAAATAAAGATGAGCTACAATTTCCAGCTTCCCATGTACATTTTTAAATGCACATGGATGGCCAGAGAACAAGTAAAATCTGGTTGCTGTGTAATGCGACTGATTAGCCACATTTGTGACAACATACATGTAGCTTACATGCACTAGAAGACCACATAATGACCTCAATTCACTAAGATTATGCAGGAGATAATAAGGCAAGAGAAAACTTACCTCCACATAAGAGAGAGTTATCTTATCTCTTCATTCCTTAAGTTACCTCCTCTGTAGTTATTTTACCTCCTCTGTAGTTAATTTACCTCCTCTGTAGTTATTTTCACATGCAGTTAACTCTGGAGTTATTTTAAGGATTAAAGAGTTAACTTAAAGACAGAAGAGTTAACTTTAGGTTTGCCTGAGGTAAAATGTTTCCTGAATACTACATGCCTTATCACCATGGTAACAACTCTAGAAGAGTTATTAAAGACAGGAGATAAGCTTAGTGAATTGAGGCCAATGTCTAGTGGCTGGATACCATGTACTGAGATGATCATGCGTGGGTCGGGGGCACAATAACCCAGCAGCAAACTCAGTGGCAAATTCAAAGATGCTTTTTCTTGGGTTCCTTGATAGGTCAGCAGGGTGGAGGGTGCTGGCTGGACTCATATGGGTCAAAGTTTGCTATGCTGAAGTATAGTAAGCCCCGGAAAAGCATCCTAAAATGTATGGTCTCTTAACAGACCTGGTGGTGGCACATTTAAAGATGCTTTGCCAGGGCTTCCTAAATTCTACTATTGCAAGTGCCGGTGATGTACTGCAGCGGGTGCATTATAGGGATCTTCAGCCAAGGTATCGAGATGATATTAGCAAGGAATCATTAATTAAAGGTAAGTATTCATGTTTAATTTAAAATATCACAATACTTTTTTGTTGTTTTGTTCTTAATGTATGGTTAACTCTTTGTGAAAATGGATAGGGGTACATTAATACTCCTGTACCCATTTCACTTGAGGTGGGGGGAGTACACCTGGTGGTCCCCTTGTTAGACCAGATTTCACCATGAATTCCCCCAGGACTTCCACCTCCTCTTGGGCATTGGAGATAGGGAAGAGCCCCTTGTCCATGGATCTCCCGTCCTACATCTCTGACCTGGTCAGCAGATACACACCTGGACTCCCACTTTGCTCCTCCAACAACTTCCTCATAACCATCCCACGCATCTCACACGTCCATGCATGACTACAGGACTTCACTAGAACTGCCCCATCCTGTGGAACTCTCTCCCACTGCCCATCAGGCTTGCCTCCTCCTTCAACACCTTTAATCAAGCCCTCAAAACTTACCTCTTCATGGAAGCGTACCCCACCTCGATGCTGCCCTAACTCTCTCTGCCGAGAACCTCTCTATGCAGCCCACCTCCCTTCGTGTCACCACCTCCTCCCTCTAGATTGTAAGCCTTTGGCAGGGCCCTCTGTCCTTGTGTATCATACTTGATTGTACACTCTACCCAGAGTAATATGAACTTGTATTATTGGGAATACCACTCCAGTGTATGATCTGGCATTGTATTACTACCAGTATTGTGTTGTTGTATTTTATTGCTTACTACCTGTATTGTTTTTTTGTATCTTATTGCTTACCATGGCCGGATTTGTACTCTTTACTGCCAAAGGCCACTGTCACCAGCCGCTTCCCTTCAGCATAGGTAGCCAGATGACCCCTCCCCCTTTCCCTCCAGTATAGGTAGCCAGAGGACTCACTTAATCCCTCCTTTTCCCACCCCCCTTTCAGTATAGGTAGCCAGCTCGCCTTCACTCTGCAGCAGTCATCAACTGCCCCCTTTTTTCCACTCGTCTCTAGTGCAGAAGCTTCCTCTTCCATTCCATCTCCAATGCTGCCCCAGTACATAGCCGCCGGCCACAATGCAAACATGCATAGAGAGCAAGTTGGCTGTTGCACAGGCCGCTGGCAACAGAGTACTGTGGTTAGGCACTCGCCTGACCTCCCTGCATTGCAGCATTTGCAAGCATGAAAATGCTGCATACGTTTAGCCTGCTCCTTTGGTGCCCTTGCTCCCGTGGTGCCCTAGGCCATGGCCTAGGCGGCCTTGGCCTAAATCCGGCCCTGTTGCTTACTACCTGTATTGTGTTCTAGGTTACCCCTGTTATCATTGTTTGTAATCGTTTGTATTGTACAAAGAGGCATAATATAAATCCAACAAATAATAATAACTGGACCAGGGCTCTGAGGGAAAGAGGGAGGCATTTCTGCCCCTCTCTTCCAGAGCCCCCCCCCCCATACCATGCAGGCTGGTATAGCTCAGGGTGCAGAACCCCAACTGCTCCATGGTCCAAATTCTGGCTATAAAGGCCTGCTTGGTTGACAAGGAGTTGAAGAGGCTTGGGGGGGAGGGGCACCTCAGTTTTGGGGGGAGGGGCACCTCAGTTTTTGTTTTAGCTTATTTTTATTAAAGCAAATAATAGATACTTTTTGCAGCAGTATTGCACCTGTGCAGTGATCCCTGTCATAACTGTTGCAACTTTTCTGGGTGTTTCCTGTTGGCCAGTCCACAATAACTCCATACTGACCAACAGGAAACCTTGGCAGCAAGCTCACTGCTGTACATTTTATAGCATGTATGGGGGCTTTGCTATTAGTGGCCAAAGTTAAGTGATCATTTTTCATTGTATCTAAAAGAAAAATCAACAAAAAATTCAGTACATTGAAAAAAAGTGTTCAAAAGTAAAAAAAAAAAGGTAATCTCAAACTCATTTTAAGTAATTTCTTGCTTAGTGGGAGAATTAAAAGTATTTTATTGATAGGGAGTGAAAATATCTACTTGGAGAAGACTCAGAATTGTTGATATGACCCACTGTATCTTCTGACTATTTCTTCACAAAAACACCTCCAATTTAACGCATTTACCACATCTGTGTACAAGGAAGGATGTTGGGCCCTTTGTGGTAGTAGCATCGCATTCCTTTTCTAGGAGTTGTAGGAATCGAGGATGGGAGGGCTCCATGGTAATGCTGAATAAACAGTAACCGGCATTCTGCAGTCACATGATTGGTGAGTGGCTCAGAGAGAGGAGACAGTAACCTGAGAGATGCAAGTTACATTTCCCATAAAGAATACCTTGTGTGGCAGTAAAAAGGCAAAATAGCTGTTACTTTCAGGGTGACCCCATATTTACAGTTTATGTCATTTAAGGCCTCATTCACATTGTTACATGCAGATGGCCCTGTGATCGAAACTCAACACGTATGATCACACGGCATCTGCGTTTCCATGCGTTGCGTGGCTGATCCCATTCCCTTGTAGTGAATGGGCCAGCCGCACCTTTTTGGAAACAAATGCGTGCAACATGCAATCGTGCACTGCACTGGTCTGGAACGCATGCAGTGTGAACATCAGACACTACAGTCTATGCACTGCTGATGTTTGTGCGTGTCTGCCTCCTGCACGCGTTCCCGAAACACGGACGGCAACGCGTGTAATGTGAACAGGGCCTTAGTGTTAAAGGGAACATGAAGTGAAAGGTATATAGAGGCTGGTATTTATTTCCCTTTAAGCAATACCAGTCGCCTGGCTGTCTTGCTGATCCTCTTTCTCTAATACTTTTAGCTATAGACAAGCATGCAGCAGATCAGGTGTTTCTGACATTATTGTCAGATCTGACAAGATTAGCTGCATGGTTTTTTTTGGTGTGATTCAGACACTACTGCAGCCAAATAGATCAGCAGGGCTGCCAGGCAACTGGTATTGTTTAAAAGGAAAAAAAATGGCAGCCTCCATATACTTCTTCCTGCAGATTCCCTTTAAAGTGGATCCAAGATAAACTTTTACTCATTGCATAATTGTGTTCTTTTCATATAGTTTATAGGGCATTCCTCAAGCCAAATCCTTTTTTTGTTTTGTTTTAATACTCTAATTCCCTATAAACTAAACAAGCCTCGCCCACAGCTTTTCACAGTGCCTTGGCATTTTCAGACAGTAGCAAGGACTTATGGGAGCTCAGTCTGGGCAGGAGGAGGGGGAGGTGTTACTAGCCAGAGATTTCAGAGGCAGAGGGGAGGAGGGAGGAGGAGAGAGGACTGAATTTACACACAGGCAAGCTGATAGCATCTCCAGCCCTCAGCCTGTGACAATGTGACAAACAGAACATGGCTGCCCTCATGAAGAAATCATCATAAACTGATGAAGCTGTTTGCAGCTAGATTTGCTGCGTAAACTATCTAAACTTTGGATAACATATATAGACAGGTTACTTTTTATAGTTAGTTTTTCATCTCGGATCCGCTTTATTGTGTAGCAAAGCTTTTCCAGTATATAGAGGTAAAATCTATTTAAAGCAGGATTGTCAGTCAAAAAAAATCTAATTCCATTTGCCCAATGCTCTATGTTTATTATGCAGCCTACAACCTCGCCCTGCATTGCATGCACTCCAATATAATCAGAAATGTTTCTGCTGTAATGAATCTTATCTCAGT